>NC_052487.1:2358271-2472990 GCF_009730915.1 Dioscorea cayenensis subsp. rotundata
ACAAGCACCAAGGAAGATGAAGTTTGATCGGAGGAGGCGTCATTGAAGAAACCAAGAAACTAATCGAAAGCTGGTTTTCATAAGGGAGGAAAAAGTACCCTAATTGGATTACCCGACATAGTGCACAGTCAAGAAGAAGAATGGGTCAGTCGAATTTGTGTGGACTTGAGGGACTTAAACAAAGCATGTCCCAAAGATGATTTTCCACTACACAGTATGGAAATCATGATTGATAACACTTCCTCTTATGAGATGTTTTTCTTTCATGGATGGTTTCTCTGGGTACAACCAAATTAAGATGGACCCGGAGGATGAAAAAGCTATCTTGCGTTCCGGACACTAATAGGCATCTCTGCTATAAAGTTATGCCATTTGGACTCAAGAATGCTGAGGGCAACATATCAAAAGAGCTATAGCGAAGATTTTTGATGATTTGATTCACGCAAGTGGTAGAGTGCTATGTAGATGATTTGAGTGGTGAAGACGCAATCAAAAGATCAACACCTTAATGACTTAAGAGCGGTGTTCGATCGTGTTAGGAAATATAACTTGAAGATGAACCCTATGAAATGTGCATTTTGGGGTATTATGCAGGAAAAATTCCTTGGATTAAATACGTGAGGCACGAGGAATGAGATTGATCCTTCAAAATTAAAGAGCAATCATAGAAATGCCACCTCCAAAAGACATTTGAAGCAGCTGAGGTCCTTTCAAGGGACGTCTAGCCTATATCCGAAGATTCATCGCCAATCTTTCGACGGTGCAAAGCCGTTCTCAAAGTTGGTAAAAAGGATGCTCCCTTTAAGTGGGACAATGAATGCCAAATTGCTTTTGAAGAAATCAAGCGCTACTTACTGAATCCCCCAGTGTTAGCGGCACCAATTGCAGGAAAGCCATTGATTTTATACACAACGGCCTTGGATAGATCCCTTGGAGCTTTATTAGCCCAAGAGAATGAAGAAGGAAAGGAGAATGCCCTATACTACCTTAGTAGAATGTTGGTGGAGTCTTTGAGAAACAAATATACACCAATAGAAACACTGTCTCTCCTTGGTGTTTGCGATGAAAGCTTGGCATTATTTGCTCTCACATAAAGTTATTCTTATCTCAAGAATAGACCCACTCAAGTATTTGATGACCAGGCCACTACTTCTTTGGAAGATTGGCGAAATGGGCGTTGATACTCATGGAGTTTGACAGTAACTTATACTCCACAAAAAGCAATCAAAAGGTCAAGCATTGGCGGATTTTCTTTGCGGCGCATCCGCTGCCCGATGAATCTCGCTTGAGATGTGATCTCCACGATGAAGAGACTTTGGCAATTGAAGCGGGAAAACAATGTTGGCGGATGTACTTGATGGAGCTTCTCGATACTGACCCGAGCTATCGGACCAAAAATTCCTCAAGTTAGAGTTTGGTATTGGACTCATCTTCATTTTCTCTGAAGGTGGGATCTAAGATACTCTCTTTCTTTTATCAAAGCCATGTACTAACAATGAAGCAGAATATGAAGCTCTTCTTCTTTGGATTGGAGCTAGCCCGATCGATGTATAGGGGATTCAAAGCTGCATATATATGGCGATTCACAACTCATTACTCGTCGGGTTGAAGGAAGTTTCAAGACTCATAAGCTAGAACTCCTTGATATCATCGAGAAAGTTATTGAATTGTTGAAGCAAATTCACGATGTTAAAAAGGTGGAGAGAGTTTCGAGTCGATTAATGGAAGCGAGATAGTTTAGCCAAATTGGCAAAAAGAGTTGGGTGATCCGGATCAAGAGGAGATCAAGTCACCATTCGAAACAGGCGAGTGCTAAGTTCATGCTTTGATGAAGAATTCGAAAACAAGAAGCTCAAAAAAGAAGAAATTCTCACAGTGGTTGAAGATGATTGGAGAGAGCCTTTCATTAAATACTTGAAGTATGGCGAACTCCCGGATGAAAAAGTCTCGAGCCTACGTGAGTTAAAGAAAAGGCGATGAGGTTTACCCTTGTTAATGATGTTCTCTATCGAAGATCATATGATCAACTCACTGCTAAGATGTCTCTCGAAGGAGAGTCGAAGAGAAGTCATGCATGAAGTCCATTACAGGTATTTGTGGAGCTCACCGGTCGGGGACCCGAAGATCGCGGTTGAAGATTAAACATATTGGGTACTATTGGCCGAGGGCATGATTAACGATTGCCTACAATATGCAAGGCAGTGCAAACTATGCCAAGCCCATGGGGTTTCATTCATCAACACCCCAATCCTTTACACCCTACAATCTCTTCATGGCCTTTCGAGATGTGGGGGACTGATGTGATAGGTCCTATTGAGCCACCATCATCATGAGGGGCATCGCTTTTATATTGGTGCCAGCGACTATTTCTCACGGTGGGGCGGAAGCCATTCCTTTAAAAGGAAGTAAAAGGCGAGAAAACATCATCAAATTCTTCAAAGATCATGTGCTATATAAATTTGGGGCGCCTAGAAGGATCATCTCGACAATGGGCGAGCATTGAAAGTTTCAAAGGTTGGAAGGTTTGCTCGACATCACAAAATAGATTGGAGGTATTCCTCTATCTATAATGCTAGAGCAAATGGTCTCGTGAAGCATTCAATAAAACAATATCAAATTGTTAAAAAAGCGAGTTCGAAAAGTCAAAGGGATTGCACGAAAGGCTTCACGAAGTTTTATGGGCATACTCGGACAGCGTGTCGAACACCGACTCAATCAACACCATACTCGTTGGTATTTGAGTGCGAAAGCTGTTCTTCCACTTGAAGTCAAATTCCATCTTTAAATTGCCTTACAAAATGAACTCACAAATGAAGATAGAGGTTAAACTGGCGCTTGGATGAGCTTGATGCTTTAGATGAAAGAAGGCTAGAGGCCCAACAAAAATCTTGAAGTCTACAAAGCAAGGATGGCTCGAGAGCTTACAATAAGATGGCTCGTGTTGAACTTTCGAGAAAGGAGAGATGGTATGGGTGTTAAGAAGACCAATCATCACCAACAAACATGCTGGAGGCAAATTCAAGTCAAATTGGGAAGGCCCATATATTATAGAGGTCGTCTACGAAGGTGGAGCTTATCAGCTAGTCGACGCCGATGGAATGAGACCTATGCCACCCATCAATGCGCGTTTTTTGAAAAAATATTATCCCTGATGTACATGTAATGCATGATTTAAAAAAAAAAAGTAAAATAAAAAATAATATAAAAATAAATGAAGAACTTGTGTTTGCCTATGACGGAATGTCCAGTGCTCTTGTTTGAGCAAGTTGGTCAAGCATAGTATATGCTTCTCGAGGCAAATTACGAGTTCTATTATCTTGTTTCTCTTTTGAATAAAAGCGCATTGTAGAAGGAAAATTTGTGTTTGTCTATGATGGAACGTCCAATGCTCTTGTTTGAGCAAGATCGGTCGAGCGTGATAGATGCTTCTTGAGGCAAAACATAAATTCCATCATGTTGTTTTCTTTATCAAGTTGAATAAAGATATGATTTCATGAATTTTGAAATTATTTTTGCAAATCCTATAAAAAGGCTATAAGATCAGGTAAAAAGAGAAAGGAAAACCAAAAAAAAAAATACAAAAAAGAAAAAGAAAAAAAAATCTGCAGTTTTTCATACGAATGCTGTTTTGATCAAGTAGCTCATCAGGTATCCAGATCAACTCTGATCGTCATGAAATTTTAACTATATTATAAACACATGACAATAGTCAATGTGAACGGTTGAAATTAAATTTGGAGTTCTGATGATTTTTGAAGAATTCTATACTTCAAGCTAAAATTCAGGAAAATTATTTTCAAATGACCAGAGTTGATCATAACTTAATCGGACTACGATGACTTCTCTGATTAATCTGAAAATTTTATTGAAGCTGTGAGACATCATGATGTTTCCTGTGAACGGTCATGATTTTATTTTTAGTTCCAAAAAGTTCAAAACAAATTCGTGACTCACCAGTGAAATTCATTGATGATTGTCATGGAAATTGTTTGTCATCAAGTTGGAGATCAAATAATTAGAAGCTCCGGCATCTTCTTGGGAATATTTTTAACATGTAAAAGATGTCTTTATATTTAATATGTGCGGTGGAGATTGAGTTTGAGGTCCGTTTACCTCCCACAGAAATTCATAAGTTCAAATCAAATTTTGTTAAATATTGCGGTCTCCATTGTTGACTTTTAAGTTGATGATTGGGTGGTCGAATCTTTCTTGATACTTATGAAATTTTTTATCTACACTCATAGATTATTTTTATTTGAGTTGGACGGTCAAGATTATGTATGGAGTTTAGTGCATTCGTAAAGAAAAAAAAAATAATAAAAAAAAGACAAGTGTGGTCAAAAAGAAATTTTTTTTTTTTGTTATTATTAAAAAAAAAGAGGTTGAGAAGACATGAGCTACACCAAGGTAAGGCTTAATGAATAAAAATAGCTATGGCCTAAAACTAAGCAAGGGAAATAAGGTAAGCTAGATTCAGAAACTAAAAAAATAAGGATAAAAAATAAGCTAAGCCTAAAGTTGAGCTTTCGCTCTTTCAAAGTTGGCAAGAGCTTCTTCAGCTGACAATGAAGGTTGTGATCCATCGCCGTCATCTCCAAGTGCTTCAATTTGTTGACGAATATCATCAAGGGACTTCCTCACTTCTTCAATGGAAGGTGCGTCAGATAAGAGATTCATTCCCGAGGAGATGATTTCTTCTTTTTCGTCCTCTAGGGCTTTCAATTCTTGCAATTTCTTTCTTATTTGTATGAGCTCCATGTTAGCCTCATCCATATGTTGGGACATTGTTGTGAGGGACAATATGGTTTTCTCTAACTTCTCCTCTTTCGCCACTAATTCCTTCTTTTTTGCCACCTTTAAGTTGCTTTGTCCATTATTTGTGTCATGGGCAAGTTTAGCAATATCAAGTGCTTCATATATCTTGTCTCTTATGACCGAGATGTTAGCTCCATGTGCCTTCAAGTTCTTGTACAATTTTGTGGTTTCATCCCTCAAAGATTCATGTTCATGAGGGCACGATGACTTCACCTTTTTTATAAGCTTATTTACCCAAAAAGACCCTAAGCCTGTGTCTTTTCTCACAAGTTGAGGAAGGGATGAGCTCATAGATGCAACCTCTATAGCTTTTGGAGTAGAGTCTTCCTTTGCATGTTGAGGAGAAGGGATGACCTGTGGTAACTTTGAGGCTTCTTTTGAGAAAGGGCTCTCCACGGGAGGGTTAGCGTCAAGGATGGGCGTGTAGTTGTCATCGTATGCAAAGTCGGAAGACGAAGAGTCATGTGCGGAGGGGTTCATCTTTGGAGAAGAAGCTTCATGGGGACATGTAATAAAAGGAAATAAAAGGTTAAAATAAAAAAAGAGTGACAATTGAGAAGAGAAAGGTTTATTGAGTGGCCTACCTATTGGGTTGGATTCCGGTTTTGAGACACTAGCTTGATCTTCTTCGTGTTCACTTATGTTAGGAATGTCACCTAAGGAAAAATACATATTTAATAGGCTCATAATATAAAAAGGGAGAGTTTGAGATCTACTCAAAGTAGAGTCTGAGATCTACTCAAAGATGAGATTTTAAAAAATTCGAAAACAAAAGAAAGAGAGAGAGTTTGAGATCTACTCAAAGTAGAGTTTGAGATCTACTCGAGAGATGAGATTTGAAAATTCAAACAAGAAAAAGGGGAGAGTTTGAGATCTACTCAAAGTAGAGTTTGAGATCCACTCAAAGATGAGATTTGAAATGAAGAGGAGAGTTTGAGATGTAAAAAAATAACTAAATGAATGATTGCGAAATAAATTAACGAAAATAAATAAATAGATCACACACACAAAAGTCACGAACCTTGAGGTGGCAATTGATGATGTTCATGTAAAGGCATCGAATGAGTTCGTGATGATGAAGTGGTTCGAGCCCTCTTAGGAGAAATTCTTGATTCCTCCGGTAAGGGCATAGGGGGCGTAGAAGTTCCGACTTGGTCTTTTCCCAACTGGATGTCATGGGTCGCTTCGCTTTCTTTTTACGGGAGGAGCCTCCTTTTTTCGATTAGAGCTTTGTCTTTTAAGAGTTGTACCCGATCGACTTTGTTCATTAAGGAGAGTATCAGTCGACTTCAAAAGTCGTATGTACCCTAATTGACCCGAGTGCTGCATCTGGGTATAGAAGTTTTTCCTTGGCGCTTGTGAGATGGGATATAAAATTGTGCTCTGTTTTTTTCTCCTACTATGGTGGTGCCCGGTAGCCTATCGGAAGGCGGTAGTTTGGGGATGTTTTGGTACTTGGATCTCGTGGGAAATCCTTGGTCATAACCGAGATTATCAGCAAAGCGGTGAGGGATTGTCTTGTTGAGCATGAAGGGTATTGCCTGAGGCCAGGAGGAATGATGCTCTGTCAGAGTGAGACGAAAGTGATGCGCTTGGGTCGTCCCCAATTTATTTTTGTCGCTTGGTTCTTTATGATCTTCATACAAAGCCTCATTTTTTTGAAATCGGAACAAGTAAGCAGGCGCCACTTCAAATATTCTTCCATCCTCAATATGTTGCGTGCTCTTTTAAGGGTGAAGATGGAAGCTTTTACACCTGATATGTAAGCCAAGCTTGGAATTTCTCGTAGCCCATTTATATTTCTAATATGGTCATCTGGCTGGTTGAGTCGAGAATAGGTTCCTTCAAAGTGTGCGTCGATCCAGCCATAAAAGAAATGACACGGTAAATAGGTCAGGCGTGGCATGGCCCTTTGGGATGTAAAGGCCATTGCATCTAAACTAGTGTTGATATATCCCGATCAGTGAGGGGCTAAAGCAACCCTCATCCCGCTAGCTAGTTTGGTCGCCATTAGGAAAGTTTCTGGGCGAATTAGAGATCCTTTGCGTGGCATTATGAAGCAGCATAACCACAAGGATAAAAAAGCGGCAAGTTTGCATTCATCTGAAGCATGTGGTATGGGATGAGCTGCATCCCCTACAAACTTACCCTTTCCATGCGACTCTTTAAAGAAGAATTCCACCCATGAGGAAAAAGGGACTTTTTTAGTCTTTCCTGAAGCATAAAAGTGTATCCATTGGTAGATTTTGAGTAGATCTTGCAAAGTCGAAGAGTAAGTGTCCTTAGAATAAAGATTTTTGTTCGGTGGGACATATTCCTCATAAAACTCCCCTATGATTGGTAATCCCCCAATGCACCTCAGATCCCATAGAGAGATCCCAATTTCTCCGAAAAGGGGTGATGAGCGTGTTGGTGTTTGGACACCACGCTCGATAAGTCCCTTTCACGGTGATGGGTCGAAAATTATATGTTCGGTAGAAACTGCGATTGCCCCAAGAATACCGACTTGCTTAAGTGCATCTGATGACTTCTTTATAACTTCAAAGGCCCACTGTTCATAACCTCTTTGGATGGGGAGCATACTTGTAGAACGGAATTAGCCCGATCCATATAGTGGTTGTGGGGTCGACATTAACACAGTAGCCAAGTGTGTTTAAGTTGAGATTCGTTGCAACGGACTCACATGGATTTAATAACATCACTTGGTTTTCTCCGTTCCTTTCAAAGCCATTTGGTGTGAGTTTACCAAGGTCGTAGAACGCCTTTGGTATACTAGTCCATTCATTGAAGTCGCTTCCACTGTACTTAATTGGCTTTCCTGAATCCTTAATGGGGTAGTGTCGCGGAATTGGTAGTCCGTCAGGAGCTTTACCACGATCATCATATGGCCCATAAAGGGGTTCTACTAGTTTGTCTTTGGTGGTGGGAGCCATAAAAAAAACTGAAAAAAAAAGAAGGGAAGAGAAAATAATTAATGGTAAGTATTGGTAAAAAAGAAGAGGGGGGATTATTATTATTAAAAAAAAATAATAATAATGATGAAATAATTACTATAAAAAAAAAAAAAGAAAAAAAGGGATTGTGATAATTCTCAGGGAAGTTTGTGTAATTAAAGCAAGCTATCTATAATTTTTTCTCCTAAAAATAATAATAATATAAAATAAAACAAAAAGGGACGGATTTTGTTGCAAATCAAGGGGAATATTCAAAGAAAGTGACATATTATTCATGGGATTATGGAATGAGTTATCATACGGTCATGATTTCAAGAAAGGAAGATAAGAAAAAAAAGCCTAATAGCCTATGCATGGAGCTATTTAGGAGTTTTATTACATAAAAAAAATGATGAGAGGAAAATTCTATAAAAGGAAAAGACAAGAAAAGCACACATGGAGTGAGAATTTTTGGTTAAAAAAAAATAAAAAGATAAAAAATAAAAATAAAAAATAAAAAAATCATCCAATATAGGATAAAAAAAAAAAGAAGAAAAAGAAAAAAGAGGGATTATTACCTCAAGTGAGTTAAGAGCTTTTGGAAGTGTAAAAGTACTTGTACCTTCCTCTCTCAACTATGGTGTGTGAGGAAGCTACAAGGGGGGCACTTGTTTATATAGAAAATTATTATTCCTAATCCCATTAGAAAATTAGCATTGTGCTTTGAATTCATATCAAACAAAAAAAAGAAGAAGATAAACAAAAATCATAGTGATAAATCATATTCTCCTACTTCAAACAGGAGCAAAAAAAAGGAGTTAAGGGGCATTATCCTATTCCAAATAAAAGTAGGGGGGTAAATAAAAAATAATATAATAATAATAATAATAATGATATAAAAAAAAGAGAGGAGAGAGAATATATGTATATATATTTGAAGATATATATACATGTCGTTTGAAATTTAAAAAAAAAATATACATATATATTTTATAATAATGAATAAAATATAATAATAAAAAGGAGGGAAATTCAAATATATATGAAAATATATATTATGGATAAGATAGGAAGTTTTGAATTCAAAAAATAAAAAAAATAAAATAAAAAAAATAGAAAATAAAAAATAAAAAAAAAAATCTCCTGGGAGTTGGAGATTTTTTCGGGGTGTTGAGGATCTTCGGGGCCTAAGGAGAAGAAGGGCAGACAGAAGAAGGAGAGAAAGGAGAAGACGAAAAAAAGAAAGAAAACAAAAAAAGCTTTTCAAAGGAAGGAAGAACTGAGGACGGGGGAAGAGGAAGTCGGAAAAAGAAACAATAGGGAGAAGACGAAGAGAAATTGAAACCATAAAAAAAAAAAGGTATTATGTGCCTCGGACTATATACATATGCTCATATGTACCCTTTTGATCATGATTTTGTTATCATGTACATTTAAATTGATAAGATGCATTCATGCTTTCACATGCACCGGGCCCCACTTCCTTCCTCATATTTTACATGCGTTCTCTTCAAACCTCATGCATGTGTAGAACTCCATTTTCAATGATGAGCATGTGCCTATTGTTAAGATAAGATGCATGCATGATTTTATATGGGGTCCCACCAGCCCATGGTTATGTTGATGTTCTTAATAATTTAAAGGCACGTACATGCATCCATGATAAAAAAAATCAGCATGAATTTCCATTCTTTTCTCCCTCTCGTGTTGTCTTTTCTACCCGTGCTCTTTTTCTCTCTCTTCCTCATCTGCGAGAACCCGGCTCTCTTTCCTTTCTCTCTCTTGTTGTGAGCTCCTACCCATGCACGTACATGCTTTTCTCTCATTCTTACCAACTCAAGCGAAGAAGAAGAAGAAGAGGCATGGTGTTCTGTGCGGCGATGGCGAAGATGATCCATGCCGACGACTTTCCTCACCATCCTAGCTCTCATGTTCGACGCTTACCGCCTCATCTCTTCGATGTTTGTCTCGGACGAGCCGGAGCCGCAGCTGGTGCAACTGCCGTCGCCGCTGTCGCCACTGATGATGGTTTTGGACCAAATCCTCTCCTGAAGGACTTCGAGTTGACGGGTCAATTCGCGCTTTGCTGCAGCTTCAATGAGTACTGCTTACCAGAAGAAATGGCCACTTTGTCTTAGCACTAAAGATACAATTCTCAAGAAATATGATGGGAGATTTAGAGATATATTCCAAGAAGTGTATGGAGCTAAATGAAAAAAAAAAAAAGTTTGAAGCTGCTGGAATATGAATGATTTCTTAGCTCAAGGCTTTGAGTCCCTGGGGTTTGATGACATCAATATTGGCTTGCCCTGATAAAAAAACTATTGAAGCTTGAAGCTGCCTGCGTTGAATGCGTGGAATCTAGAAAAAATGACTAAAGATCTTGGCCTCCTCCTTTATGGATCCAAGGTGACCCGGAGACCAATATTTGAATACCGAGGAGTTCATTGATGATGTTGTTGCAGAATTGAAAGGAAGACTTCAGCGAAATTCAAAGCTATTTTTCGATCGTATGGTGATGATGATTGTAAAGAAAAAAAAAAGAATATTTGGAAGGATGAACCCTTTTATTGATGTTGGTGATTGGGTAAGAAAAAGGAACATTTTTCATTTGAAAAAAATAGAGAAGGAGTTTATTAGTGAGGGGTACTTTTTGCATGAAGAAAAAAATGAAGGGTGAGTACAAAGAGAGGAAAAAAAATGGAAGGGTGAGTAAAAAGAAAAAAGAGAAGGGAAAAAAATGTAAAAAAAATAGAAGGGTGAGTAAAAAAAAGAGAGGAAGGAAAATATGAAGGATGAGGGGTAAAAAAGAGAAGAAATGAAGAATGAAAAAAAGAGACAAAAAAAAATGAGAAAAAAAAAATGATGAATGAATGAAGGATGAATGTGAGTGGGGGTATTTTGGTAATTTTTCTTCGCGGGCTTCTTCTAGAAAAATCCTAATGAAATTTCTCTAATTCCACCTTGACTTTCTTGGGGTAACGAGACTTTTCATAAAATTTTCTCTAATTCCACCTTGAGCTTTGGCTTTCTTGGGGTAACGAGAAAATTTTCATATTTTCTCTAATTCCACCATGAGCTTTGGCTTTCTTGGGGTAACGAGACTTTTCATAAAATTTTCTCTAATTCCACCTTGACTTTCTTGGGAGTAACGAGACTTTTTCATAAAAATTTTTCTCTAATTCCACCTTGAGCTTTGGCTTTTCTTGGGGAATCTGAGAAAATTTTTCATATTTTTCTCTAATTCCACCATGAGCTTTGGCTTTCTTGGGGTAACGAGACTTTTCATAAAATTTTCTCTAATTCCACCTTGACTTTCTTGGGGTAACGAGACTTTTCATAAAATTTTCTCTAATTCCACCTTGAGCTTTGGCTTTTCTTGGGAGTAACGAGAAAATTTTTCATATTTTCTCTAATTCCACCATGAGCTTTGGCTTTCTTGGGGTAACGAGACTTTTCATAAAATTTTCTCTAATTCCACCTTGACTTTCTTGGGGTAACGAGACTTTTCATAAAATTTTCTCTAATTCCACCTTGAGCTTTGGCTTTCTTGGGGTAACGAGAAAATTTTCATATTTTCTCTAATTCCACCATGAGCTTTGGCTTTCTTGGGGTAACGAGACTTTTCATAAAATTTTCTCTAATTCCACCTTGACTTTCTTGGGGTAACGAGAAATTTTCCATGAAATTTCTCTCATCCCACCTTGAAGTCTCGATTTTCTAGGGGGTAACGAGAAATTTTTTTTTCATAATTTTCTCTAATTCCACCTTAAAGTTTTGACACTTTTGGGGTAAAGAGAAATTTTTCATAAAGAAAAATCAAACCATTTCTTCAAGCTCACTTTGAGGTCTTTTGACACTCATTGGAGTAAAAAAGTGAAATAAAATAAAAAAATAAAAAAAATTTCCTTGAAGTGATAGAAAAAAAAATGAATGAAAAAAAAATTTACAAAAAAATATCTCTCGTCAACACTCATAAAAAAAAAGAGAAGAGTTGACAAAGATTTTTTTGAAACTCACTTGGATGTCTTTTGACACCCGTTGGAGTGAAAGGAGATGTAATAAAAAAAATGGAAAATCTTTTCTTGAAATGAAAGGAAGAGTAAAAAATGAAAATTTCACAGAGAGAAAAATGATGATGAATAAAAAAGAATGAAAATTTTCACAAAAAAAAATAAAAAAAATAAAAATGTTTCTCGTCAACACTCATTGAAAAAGTTAAGTTGGCAAAGATTTTCCTAAGCTCATTATGAGGTCTCTTTCAAAAAAAAAAAGATGAGTATGAGGTCCATTTTAAAATCAAGTCAAAATTATTAAGTTAATGACCTAACCATGTTAAAGGTCACGACTTAAAAAAAAAAAAAAAATCAAATGGTAAAGGCTCAAAAGCATTGAAGAGCTAAGACCTAAATGCATCAAGTAAACGACAAATGCAACTCTGAAGTTTTAAAGCACCAAGAAGCCAAAGACTTGAGGAGTTTCACAAGTCCAGGAGCTGGAGATTTTTTACAAGCGCAAAGAGCCAAAGTCTTCAGTGATAAAAGAAGCAAAAGTAATCAAGTAGGCAACTCGTAAATGTAGAGTGGCCGCAGCTTGGACTAAGCTATGTTTCAAAACACAAACCCATATAAAAAAAAGAAATTGAGGAGAGCTACATCCATAAAGCTAAAAGGATCTTCTGACACACTTTCAGTATAGGAGTTAAGAGCGCCAGCTAAAAATAAATTTTGAAGGGGCATGATAGGAATAGCTCCTTCTAAAAAAATCTCTTGTTAAGCTCTCTTAGAGAATAGCTCTATTCTTTTGTATTCTTGTCTATGATCATGTATTCGCATGCATCTTTGAAATTAAATATAAAAAAAAAATTATTATCATGTTTATTCAGTTACTTCTCATTCACACTTGTTTCTTAATCGGAGGTCCCCATGACATTGTCTGGGGTAATTAATATTAGGGGCTTGCCCCTAATAGGAGTTATGAACCCGCAATCATCTGAAATATAAAAAAAAAATTAATTTTGATTTGTGATCCATGCTTTTCAACCGGTCATACCCTAATTAAAGGCCGGGTGGAAAGAAAGGAGCCCACACTTATGTTTCATTTACTATATTATTATCGGTACATTATAATTAATTATATATTTAATTGGGAAGGTGAAAATCCACTTTTGTTAGCTTAACTCCATCACAAAAATTTGGGTTGACTGGTCGAGTTGAAAGAAATTAAAGTGAAAATTAAAATTTTAAATTATTGATTATAAATGCTTGATTGATTATGAATACAATTAAATTTAAAGGTAGGTTATAGTTACTTATACATCGATATTATCAACGATCATGTTTGTGGATTTTTTTAATTAATTAATTAATTAATTAATTAATTAATGTATTTGAAAAATGCGAGATATTGAACCATGAAGACAATGCCATGATGAGGCCACTGAAACTCCAACCATAGAGATCATCATCATCGAGCATCTATTGTACTCGTGATTGATATTTTGGGTTAATGATGTGTGTGAGTGTGTTCAAAGTGAAAACATATTTAAGCATTTTAAGCCACAATGGTTCCGTTGTTTGACATCCTTTACATATATCTAGAAAAAAAATAATAATGTTTTATATATCTATATTCGTGGTTTTTTTTTAATTTGATGTGATTTATTTATTTTTTTATATTTTTTACTGTATACAATTATACAAATGTTTATTATTATAGGTGTTAGCGCATGTTTTCTAGATGTATTCTTCCCTGATGCTAAGACGGAAAAACTCCATCCATTTTATGGGCAGTAGGCTGTGAAGGAGATGACAACCTTGAAAAAACTTGTACTTTAGCCACTCTATTAGAGTACACACACCCCAAATTAGCCCTAAACCCAACCAACCAACCTCCAAAAGATGGACTTATTAGGCCACCCACACCAACACTTCCTAGATAACCCTTTGTAGCGCCATTAGTGTTAAGCTTGACGAACCCCTCCATTTATGGCCACCATTGAGTAATGAATAATTCCTTCTTAGATCCTGTATTTTCAAGAAAGGCCTTTGCAACCAATGACCAAGTGGTTTATTAGTAACCTGATCCCTATTAAAATCCTTTACAAGTGGCCAATAACCAAATGGTCTATTGGTATGATCACCGATAGAGCTTTTCACCAAATAGTGAGAGTTCGATTCTCGGCTGAGGGCATATATATGGGAGATGTGAGCGGTGGTTGTGTGCGAGTGGTCTTAACGCCCATGCGTGCGCTGGCCCTGTCCCCACTTGCTCCACCGAGACTTGTGCACGTCTCTGAAGGTTTAGCAGGATCTTTGGGTTGTCTGTTTCTTTTGTCAAAAAAAAAAAAAATCCTTTACAAGTGATGAGAGTTCCAATCATGGATAGAGCACATTTTTAAGAGTATGAGTAGTAGTTGTATTGTGAGAGGTCCCAGCGCCCATGTGTGTGCCGGCCCCGCTCCCACCTGCTTCGTCTAGATTTGTGCATGTTTCTATCTTTTTTAACGGCCTAGCCGCTCATCTCGCAAAAAAAACTAACTTTGCAATTATCAAGCCACTTGCCCATAATTATTCATTTGTTGCACATCAACACAAGCATCAACTTATTCAAGAACTACATTGCACCTGTTTGTCTAAAGCCTTCAAGTAATCAACATAAATTAAGACACCCACTGGTCACCTCCCAATTTTGAAACAAATCTCTTACCTTATATGTTTCACAACCAACTAGTGTGATAGGAGCAGTTCAAAAAACTCTAACCATTTGTTAGAACTAATCAAACTCTCTCGAAGTCCATTTTGTGAAAGAATAGTCCTTTAAAATCATTGAGCATGTAATATGTAATATGCACTCTACGGAACCACTACAAAGCAGTAACAAATGATTGTGGTATGTCCATGTAGAGTCCACATAATTGTCCCTTAACTGCTAATTTATTAGCAGTTAGCTTATAACACAGAGCATTAGTTGGCAAATGATTGTGGAATACTAGCCAAAGCAAGTGCAGCCCCCGTTAATTGAATTTTACTTTATAAACTAACTTTGAAGTAAAGTGTTCGTGTGATCTAGATTGTACCAATAAATATTATCGTATCGCTAGATTTTTCTTTTCATGCATTCATTAAAAAAAAAAAAAAAATAGAGTAACATTTTTATTTTTATTTTTTTGAAAAAATAGATAAATCATTACTTTATTGAAAAAAAAAAGGAACACACCAAGAATACAACCAATAAAGAAAACAAAACAAAGATTTGTTGTACCCGGTCCAAATTTGGACCTACGATCTTCTCTTATTTTTGTGAATACATTAGGGTAAAATAGTCATTTTGTATTAGTAGATTTTTACTGGATTGCATAGTAGGATATGTGCGAAAATCCTGCCAAAATCCGGGGGCAATTCCGTCATTTGGATCCATTCTCTATTATTTTCTATTAGGAGGGCAATTAGGTCATTTTTTATTAAAAAAAAAAAAAAGAAAAAAGAAAATGAATGAGTGAAACAAACCACCTGGAACCTTCTTCTTCATTTTCCTTTTCCTTGCTTCTTTGTTCGGCCGATCCTTAACCCTAGAAGAAAAAAATTTTTCCGCGAGAATTTCCCAGCAAACTTAAATACCAAACTTATTCCTCTCTCAATCCCGAATCCGGTAAGCCTAAGATTCAATGTTTTTGTTTTGTATTTCTTCCGTATTTCCTTGTTTTTAGAATTGTATAAAAACTTTGATTTCTTCATGGATATGATGATTCATAGGCTTAAATTGAAGCCAATGATTTATAATGCATGTATGAGAATGTTGTAGAAGAAAAATTTTTTTGATTTAGAGTTGTAAATTGGGAGAAAACCATAGCATAAGGTTCGGGGTTTCATCGTAGCAATTCGAAAGTTACTCTGATAGACCGAAAAATTTTTGAGTCTTTTCTCGGTATTTCTTTTGGTTCACATTGAAGCTCTTCATACCCTCGAACTCATTGGAACTAGTTTTTACTCTATTCCGAGATCGTTTGGATCCAAAAATGACGATGTTTTTGCCCTAAAAACCCTAATGTTTTTGTATTAGACATGTATAATTGTATTTTTTTATACATTTTTCTTGTGATTATCATTATTATGTTTATTAGAATTTGGATTCCCCTGCTTGTATCTAGGTGGCGAAGCATCCTCCAAGGGAAGGAAACCGCTAATCGGTGTCTGGCGTCTCCACGCGAGGCAACATGTTCCGTGAGTGGGTTATGTTGAGTGCACAATTCTAATTGAGTATCGAAAAATATTTTTATTTGTTTTTTTCCGAAATGATTTCCATGGCTTTATCATGTTTTTCAAATCACCGGCTATAGGAGAAAAGAAAGTGTAGATGACCACTAGAGACTATGGTTTATTTAAAATGACTTGTGGTTTACTCTCTGAAAAATCATGAGAAAGCTTGTTAATGTTGTACTATGCGTTAGTTGAGATTGAACTTGAGGATATACATGCTTGGTGGATGAATGGAAATTGCTCGATTATTACAACAAGTTCATGGAGCTTATGGGTTATAAGTAAAATTGATTATGTATGTTCAATGGATTATTTAATCTTCCTAATGATGCATAATTTCGAAGTTTTTGAGGCATGATGTGATAAACATGGTACATGGAACCTGATGAAGTCTTGAATGCTAAGGTATATGACTACACTAGTATATTGGAATTGGAATAACTTGTGGAACCTTATATATGATTTTTGGCTAGTCGATGAGATTTATGCTAATATATTCTTTGTAATATCCCGAGAACCATGGGTGACATAATTACACTTATGTTGTAGGATTCTCACAAATTGATGAGGTTTGTTCTTGTGAGCATAGTGTAGGGTGCTTAATTGTAGTTTGATCATATCGGGATATACATATGTATATATATACATATATATATCGGGTGGATGCCAATGATTATGATTATTATTCTAAATGGAATTTATTTAGAAGGTTGATGATGAATAGCTTGAGCTATATATGTGACAAGTGTTGAATTGCAAAAGACCCGAATATTCCCGTGAATTTTTTTAATAATAGTTTGATTTAATACATCCTTAGAGGAGATAGTCAACTTGTGAGTATTTTTGACAATGAAATTATTATAGATGAAGTAAATATTAATGTTGAGGTAGTGGCACTATGATAAGGATCTAAGACATTGTTGAGTATAAGAGAGGCTCGAATAGTAAAAGGCTTGTGAAAGTAAATACCTAATGATGTGTAAAGTAGGATTTAATCAATGTATATTGGTAGGTGTAAATATATGTGATGAGATGAACATATTTTTCATGACTTGTAAAAGTATTTAGAGGTTGTGATAGACTAGACCTTGGGGATTAATCTTGTATTTGGAGGAAAACTTAGTGAGTCGAAGAAAGAAAAAAAGCTAGAATGATCCTAAGTAACTTGAGGTTTAACTAGAACAAAAGTTATGCTTGTTTTGATGCCTTTTATTGTATTTCAAAACTTAATGTTTCTTTTCTACACTGTTGGCATCAACTTTTAGAAATGGTTTGTAAAACCTTTCACTTGTATAAGCATGCTTTTGATATTTATGGTTATGAAAACAAAAGGGTTTTTATTTCTGAATGGCATGTTCTTCTAGATTGTGGATATTATAATGCATTTAATATTGGCTGGTTTTATTGTCTAAAGCAATGCTTCAAAGTTTCGCATATTATTGTGTTATTCTTGGCATTTGGACAGAAATGTTTTTGAATGTATTGGCATCGGGATTGGAATATTTTTTTGAAAGTTTACATGCATGGTTATGCTTTGGCTTTGAACTTGTGGAAATAATGTTTATTCCCGATATGTGAATGCTTGTCCTGGATAAGGACCCTGTGACATGAGTGATTCAGATTGTATTATTGCTACAGCTATATGTTGGTTTGGATGGTGACGGCGGGCTAAGGCCCGACTACTGCAGTAGTGGGTCCCAACGGGCCAGCCTTTAGAGGTGGCGTTGTGGACCTGGGTGTTGATTTGTCCAGATCAGGTGGGAGCGTAGAGCCCTGATTGGATGATACATCGGGATCCCGGAGTCACCACACGGGACCGGTGGGCCAACGTTAAGGGTGCGAAGACCTTGACGGCTCTCAACTTAGTCGCGACGGCGGCTAAAGTTAGAGAGAGTGTTTTTAGGCCATTGTTTATTTGATCGAGATGAAATTTCAATATTTGAAGAAAAAAAAAATTCTATTTTCTTGCAATTGGTATATTCGAAGTGTGATCTTTCACATAGCATGTTTGATATCTTAATGCTTTTCGAACATGTATCATGCAGAATTGAGGATTTGTGATTATCGAGGATTTTATTTATTTAAGTTGGTTTTTCTACTCATTTTGGGAACTTATATCCAAGCATTTGTTTTATACATGTTGATGTTTTGTCTATACTCGTGAGAATTTATGTTTTGGTTTATAAATACCGAGGTTTCTTATTCTGTATTTTCATTATGTTGCAAATGTGAACGTTCCAGTTCATTTATGTTATTGTAGAATGTGTTTATTGGAATTTCATCGATTTGTTTTGATATTCTGTTAGATTTGTGCTAACCCATTCACTGAGTGACTATGGTTACTCACCCCCTTATCCCTTTCAGGTTTTAGTGGTTTGGGTCGTCATAGCGAGGCGAAGTGTTAGCAGTTTGCATTCCAAGTCAGGTTGTTTATTTACTGTTAATCAGATTGCATTGTATGATTGCAGTGGATCCACTGGTGTTCTTAACTCTGTAACTGTGATTTGTATATCTTTCACTTTACGGTTGACTCTTCGAGTGAAAGTTTTGCTTTTGGTACCTTTATTATTGTGGTGTTGTTTAGCAGGAGTTTGTGAGCCTTGCGATGACTCGAGGGTTGAGTGGTGTGTGTCCCTCCTCGGGATCGTCGCGGCGGTTGTCACGTGGCGGGCCCGCGGGTCGGGACGTGACAAGATTCCTCTATTTTTATTAAATAAAAAGTTATAATTAAATAAAAAATTATAATAAAGTAACATTTTTATTAAGTAAAAAGTTATAATTAATAAATCATATTATTGTATTTTTTTCATTTATAAAAAAAAACGTTAATTAAATACTATTCAAACAAAAATTCCTTTTCCTTTACTTCTCTTTCCCCCTTTCTTTTTTTCTTTTTTACTTTTTTTCAAATTTTTAAACCAGATAGTATGTAATTAAGTTTTCATTATACAAAATTAGCAAAAGCGATATTATACAAAAAAAATCCTGAAAAAGAGTTCATACATAATACCATGTGAAATCTAGAACAACCAGCACCTCTAGAAATGACAGCATTCTAGAGGAGCCATATATATATATATATATATATATAGGAAGTGAATTCGGGCAAATTAATAATGGATTAGGATTCAATGAAAAATGCTATGATTATCAAATCCTTTTACAATTAGTCTTTTTTTAGATTTTAATTAACCACCAAAACTTATATAATTAGTGATTATAATCTCAATATCAAATCTTGCACGTTGTTGTTAGTTGTTAGGAAAGTACTTCCAGCTTTGATTTAAAATTAATTGATTTTATATTGAGAATAACTTATATTGCTATTATTAGTCTTGATTTATGGATTAATTGTGTGTTTTGTTATGAAAGAA
Source organism: Dioscorea cayenensis subsp. rotundata (assembly GCF_009730915.1). NCBI lineage: Eukaryota > Viridiplantae > Streptophyta > Magnoliopsida > Dioscoreales > Dioscoreaceae > Dioscorea > Dioscorea cayenensis. The sequence goes on from NC_052487.1 coordinate 2,377,652, forward strand.
TTGATTAGGCTTCTAGTTTTTTTTTTAGCTAATTAGGAATGATCTAAATTAATTACCTTAACATGAACAAGTGATAAATTTATACGTATATCATCAATATTTGTTACCAAGAATTATTTGTAATTAATTAATGCTTCAATTATCTTTAATAAATGCTTGTGTGCAACTGTGTTGAGTGCAATCCACTTTTTCAAAAAACTGTGTTGAGTGCACGTACAGGTGTAATTTAAGGTTTGCAGGTCTGCTGAGTGCATGCGTATGAGTGGACAACATATAAGAAAAAAAATTTAGAGCTTGGATTAACACCATCCAAAAGACTCAAACTAAAATCAGCAGTAGAATGTCCTTATCTATTTATTTGTTTAATAAGAATTGAAGTAAAAGGGAAGAGTAGAGAGAAATAATAAAGAAAAAATTATAATAATAAATTCATTGAAAATGGATGAAAAGCGAAAGTTTCTACTTGGGAGAAGAAAAGATATATATAATCTTCTTTTAAGTAGTTTCAGTAGAAATGATGACAAATCAGTTAGGTCTAGGGGTGTATTTGAGCCGAGCTGTTCGTGAGCGGCTCGGTGTTCGGTTCGATAAGGGCTCGTTCGTGTTCAGCTCATATTGTAAACGAGCCAAGCTTGAACATCATTTTCAAGCTCGATTATTAAACGAGCCAAGCTTGAGCAGCTGAAAGCTCGGCTCGTTTTACCTCGTGAACATAGCTCAAGAACAAGCTCGTTTGTAAGCTCGGTTGTGAACTCGTTTATATATATATATATATATATATGTATATTAAGGTGTATATGTGACTATGTCATTGTTGTCAATTTGAGTCACACATATAGGGCTCTAAACTACTATTCAAAAGCTAAGCTCGTTAAAAGCTCGGGTCAGCTAGTTCATTAAGTTAAATGAGCTTGTAAGATAAACAAGCCAAACTTGAACAACACCAAGTTCGCCTCATTAAATCTTGTGAACAACTCATTTATTGTATAATTAAAAGCTCGTTTATAGTATCATTTACAATTTTATTTGTAATTAACAATCATTAATATAATCATTTATAGTGTCATGAACAAGCTTATTTACCGGATCGTTAATAATATTACAAAAAGAAAAAAATATTTATAGATAGTTACATCACAATGTTTATTTTTGTTATTATTGTAATTATTTGTTAACTTATTTAATGAATATTTTTAACAAGCTTGAACTCAAACCTTAATGATTCCATAAACAAGCTAAAATTATTCTTTTATTAAAATGATCCTCAAACTTAAATCGAGTTGAGCCACACTTGATAATGATTCATTAAATAAGGTTTAAATGATAATTTATTAAATAGAAAAATAGAGTATAAAAAAATAGTCAAGCCTTAATCAAGCTTACGAGCCAAGTCTAAGCTTCGAATTTTTTTTAACAAGTTGAGCTCGAGCATGAAGTTCGAAATAAGCTCGATTAGAGCTCGAGCTCGGTTAAAATAGTAACGAGCCAAGTTTAAACATGAAAAATGAAGCTCGAAGAAAGCTCAGCTCGAGCTCGAACTTGATTAAATAGTAACGAGCAAAGCTTGAACAAGGCAAAGCTCTGCCCGGCTCGGCTCGTTTACAACCCTAGTTAGGTCCCCGGATAAATGCATTAGCATCACTTGGGTTACTCTCATGGGATCACAAGAATTCTAAATTTCTCTTCTCCATATTGATTGAATTTTTTGATTTAATTCTTATTTGATATAGGTTACATGCACTTACATGATAAATGTATGTTAGTTTAGTTAAGATCATTCAAAACAATATTTTTGTGGATTTAAGAATATGTTCATTTCGCATAATCTATATGATTCAGATTATAGTATGAATAAAAAAAAAACTTAGAAATCTCCATAAACCCTTGAGAATATCGCTTCAAGTGTCCCAAACATCTTTAAGGGAATGAAAGAATTAGGCAACCACACTTAGATGGCTAGAGTCGGATGTATTTATTACTAAGAATTATTTGTAATTACTGCTCTTTAAATTTATTTAATGCCCTGCAATTTTGTTGATATATAAATTTTGGAATTTTCATATGATCTCTCCCCTTGTTTTGCCATTATTATAATGTTAACCCCTCGCCTGTACGCCCTGTGCATCAATAGAAAAAATTATTCTTCAATTGATATTAATTTATGAATAATAATATTTCAAATGTAATTCTCGATTATTTATTGAGTTTTATTAGAATATAGATGTAAATCAATTTATAAATAATAAAATAGTTATATATATAATTACTTATTTATATCTTTTTGCTTATTTTTATCATTAATCAAAAACACGAAAAGTGATGCGCAAAATTATTTTGTTACAAGATACTTCTTATTATTATGACATTCTAAAAAATTTTTTAATTAGAATTAACACGTCAGTAGCATGCATATATAAGCACAAAATTATGTCTTTAATATATTTGTGTTTTTCACCATATATGAAAAAAAAAAAAGGTTAAAACCAATTATTTTACGGGGACTCAAATGCCTTAAAACTGTACAAATATAAAATTACATTCTAATCACATTTGTGCCTTTATCCTACATAAAGGTGATTTGAACTTGCTTTTTCAATGAGATACAAACACTTTGGACATGCATAGACACATTAGTTACTTAATTTTTTATTATACATGTATCATTATTTATTTATTTTTTTGAGAAAGACGACAAGCGCCGGAATTCAGGGACGAACACATAGGGGAGCAGCGCTCATCACTAAACCGTGCTCTCATCTTGCGCGAGATAGGGATCAAACTCGGAGAGCCACACTCGATGTGAATACCTTACGCAAAGGATTTGATATCAATAGACCAAATGGTCCTTGACCATGTATCATCATTCTACGTAGAAGGAAGTTTAAACTAAACTTTTCAATAGAAATTGAATACTCTACTTACAAAATCTCATATCAAATAAGGCGCAGACTTGATATTGAAGAAAATAATATACTATATAAAGTCAATGATTACAAGAATTCATCACGTTCATTTGTACCTATGCAAAATAAATATATTTCTTTAATAACTATTAAAGAAATCAAAAATCATTTCCTTTATTTGTATATGACTAGACAAGTCGTTACTTTTAATTATTTATTAAAAAATTCAAAAACCATTTCCATTGTATACGGCTAAATAAGTTGTTAGTCCTAATTATTTAAAATCAACCATATAAATTTTTTCCATTCAATTTGTTTTAACTAAAAATTAAAGAACAAGATAAATTAAGTAAAGTTTCTTCTAGATGTTTTTTTGTTTATTACAATTTTTTTTAAAGATCCTATCCCAAAAACTTTTTTTAGCTTCTTTATGTAGCATCTACGAGTAATTTCAAGACATGTTCATATTGTTTTAAATAGTTTTCTCTTAATTTGTCAATAATAAGTATCATTCCTAATGTGTTTTGGATAAATTTATTTAAATTTTTTTTATATAGTATTTACCATTTATCTCAATAATCTCAATTTAACCAAGGTCATTTTTATTGTTTTTTTAACAAGAAAATATTCTTACATATATGTCTCGGTTCTATAGAAGTAAAATTTTAATTTAAAAGATATTTTATGATTAAAAAAATCTTAGAAAAAGCTCTCTTATTTCCGGCTATCAATCAAAATTTAAACTATTCTAACGTGTCAAAATAATAAAAATAATTTAATAATAATTTAAAATTATTAAAACGAATACATACTTAAATGTCAAATTTAGTTCGGCGGAGGGGGATTGCATGTTAGGTATATAATTAAGTTACACTATTTTTTAGTAGGGTTTGGAAAGTCGGATGATTTCCCATTAAAGCTTTCTCAACAACACGGAACGCCTATATAAACCCCTTGAGGGCTTCCACTTCTCTACATCCCTTCCATTCTCCCTCTCTCCTTCTCCTCTACTTTGGCTAAAACTCAGAGCCATGGAGAAGCTTCTAATTATCTTCTTGATGTCCATATTAATGGCAATGAGAAGCTCTTGGGCTATTGATAGCGAACTCTTAGATGCTTCCCTGCTCGAGAAGTTCGTCGACGACCTCCCGGTCATGCCCAAAGTGCAGGGATTTAGAGTCAAAAACGGTGCCATTCTCCCCGGTCACCTCGCCATTGGCATGTTCGACAAGTTTTGGGTAGTCTTTTTTTAGTGCTTCCATTGTGCTTTCTCTTAGTTTTTTTTATTGAATTTCTTATGTAGGGTGTTTATTTTCAGATAAACTTATAATCAAATTCTAAAACTCACATGGCTTAATTTAAAACATGTCTCTAATTTTTTTTTTTTTTAAATGGAGGAGTTAGTCATATTTTTATTAAAAAAAATTATATAAAATAATTATGGTGTTACATCAATTAAGTTTATTCAAGTTTTATAATTTTAACATGCAATATGATATTAGGGTGGAATTATAATAGTGTTAACGAAGACACATTAATATGATTGCATTGTGTAATTATTTTAAAAACCAATATATTAGTTTTATACTAAAATATTAATATATTTCTTTTATAAATTATCATACTATCAAATAATACTATTTCAAGTAGATGTTTCATATCATTCTCAAAAATTGAAAAGTTTCTGATTCTATCACAATTTGTCTATATTTAGGAAAAAATAGAAAATAGGACCAAAATCCTTGTCCGGTGTAATAAAAAATAGTTTGAATTTATCAATAATTCTAAAAAATCATAATTTTTGTTATTATTCTATCCTTTTAAAAAGTTAGTAAAAGAAAGAAATTCAAATACTTTTTATATTTATCAGAAATTCCACAGAGATATCCCAGCGACACGTGTCTTCGCGTACGGTCTCTCAAACGAATCAGCAACCGTACCGGGCCCCACTATAGAAGCTCTCCGTGGGGTCCACACTGACGTCACCTGGGAAAACTACCTCCCTTCTCACCACATCCTCCCATGGGATCCCACCATCACCAACGCCATGCCCTCCTCCGGCGGCGTCCCCACCGTCGTCCATCTCCACGGCGGCGTCCACCCTCCTTTCTCCGACGGCAACGCCAACTCCTGGTTCACCTCAGGCTTCCGCTCCACCGGCCCAACCTGGTCTTCTCCGACCTCCTCGTACCCCAATGTCCAATCCCCCGGCAATCTCTGGTACCACGACCACGCCATGGGCCTCACCCGCGTCAACCTCCTCACCGGCCTCCTCGGCGCCTACATCCTCCGTGATCCCTACCTCGAATCACCCCTTTTCCTCCCTTCCTTCCCCTTCGATCTCAACCTCATGGTCTTCGATCGCAAATTCCGCGTCGACGGTTCCATCTACTTGAACTCCACCGGCAACAACCCTTCGATCCACCCTCAATGGCAACCCGAGTACTTCGGCGACGCCATCATCGTCAACGGCAAGGTCTGGCCTCGCCTCCACGTCCAGCGCCGGCGCTACCGCTTCCGAATCCTCAACGCCAGCAACGCTCGCTTCTTCCGCTTCTTCTTCTCCAACGCTCTCCCCTTCTTCCATATCGGATCCGACTCCACGTACCTCCCCAAACCCGTTAAGACCACCGGCTTCCTCCTCGCCCCATCCGAGATCGCCGATGTCATCGTTGACTTCTCCGACTCGCCGACTGACTCAGCGATCCTACTCAACGACGCGCCGTACCCGTTCCCCTCCGGCGAGACCGTCGACGCGACCAACAGCAAGGTGATGAAGTTCGTGATCGAACGGCAGAGATCTCCTGATGAGTCACGGATCCCGAGGCAACTCTTTGTTTTCCCTAAACCCTCGCTGCAAAGCGCTGTGAAAACGCGATACATCACGATGTACGAGTACACGAGCCCGAGTGACCAACCGACTCATCTCTATCTCAACGGGAAGGCATTCGAAGAGCCGGTGACGGAGACGCCGAAGTCAGGGACGTCTGAGATCTGGTACGTGATCAATCTAACGGGTGACAATCACCCGCTGCACATACACCTGGCCCACTTAGCAGCGCTGGAGCAACGCGAGATTTTGGAGCTGGAGAAGTTTAAGGATTGCATGACGAGGTTGAACGATGCGATCAAGTGCCACGTGGATGATCATGCGGTTGGAAAAAAGGATAAGGTGGCAAAGTATGAGAGGGGTTGGAAGAACGTGTTCAAGGTTAAGCCAGGGTTCATGACCACGATGTTGGTTCGGTTCGAGTTACTTGGACCGGGGAATACAACGTACCCGTTCGATGCCACCGCTGAACCGGGTTACGTTTACCACTGTCACGTAAGTTTCCTTTTTCCCTTATCCTTATATACCATATAAATAAATTAATAAAAAATAATAATTATATACTTATATAATAAAAGGTATATAATTATTGATTGACAATGAATACAACTGCCAACAACCAAGAGGTCAATTGGCACTAAATTTTTTACATAGGGCATTTATTTTGAGTAGACCCGGGATTAAATTCCATTTTGCATAAGGTGAGTGCACAGTTCGGTGAGCAATGCTCTCACATGCAAATTCCTGACATACTTTTAAAAATTATATAGGTTACTTTATTTATAGAATTTTTATCGCTAATAGATTTGAAAATGCAGATGGTAGATCACGAAGACAATGCCATGATGAGGCCACTGAAACTCCAGCCATAGAGATTATCATCTATTGTTATGTGATTGGTATTTTGGAGTACTTTTGTTTAAGTCATAATCGTTCTGTTGTTTGACTCTTTTTAAGTTGTATTTGGAAAATAAATTATATTATGAAAAGTTAATGGTGTTGTTTATATGGAATTTTTAATTCCTAATTCCATTAAAAATTTATTATTAAAATAAAAAATAATAATAAACTATATTAAAAAAAGGAAAAAAGAGAGGAAAAAAATACGGGGAGTTAAAAATAAATAAATAAATAAAAAGATAAGAATTAAAAAAAATTGAATTTTGGAAAAGAAGAAATCTCCCAACATACGGGGAGTTAGAAGATTTGGTGGGAAAAAAGGGAGAAGACAAAAAAGAGGGGAAGAAAAAAATACAGAGTATTCAAAAAAAAATATGGAGGGTTTGGAAGAAAAGTGAGAAGGGAGAAGAGAGGAAGAATAAAAAAAAAGACAGAGGGAGCTTATACGAAAAAAAGAGAGAAAAAAAAACAAGAGAATTGAAGAAGGAGGAGGAAGAGGAGCGGAGAAGAAAAAAAAGGGAAAGGGGACAAATAACAGATTACTCATTGGGTGAGGGAAGAAATTGGAATCTAATTACACCATGCATGCATAGATTATGATAGATGCCATGAGCTATGCCATTACATGTCTCCATATTTATAAATTGTTGTCTATGTGCATATGTTGTGCATGTCTTTTTTGTCCTTATTCTATCAATTCATGCATGCATTATTATTATTATTATTATTATTATTATTATTATTATTATTATTATTTTAAGAAAAAAAAAATAGGAACTCATGCACGTTCATCCTTGCATGCATTCTTTTTAAAAATAAAAAATAAAAAATAAAAAATAAAAAGAACTCATGCACGTTCATGCCACATGCATTTAAAGAGAAACACATGCACGCACATGGCTGAGCATGAATTTCTTTTCTCTTTCGTGCTCTCTCTCTCTCACCAACTCAAGCGAAGAAGAAGAAGAGGCATGGCGTTCTGTGCGGCGATGGCGGAGATGATCCATGCCTACACGGGGCCCTCGCCGATTGCCTTTAAGATAAGAAGATTGGAAGAGGTCACCTGATCCAAATCATTATCTTGTTCAATTCTTTGGGACTTCGGAAATTGGTTTTGTTGCACCAGATGATGCTCAGGTGTTTGCCAATGAATACAAAGAGTAAGTACTAATAGCTCGATGTCAGTGTAAGACTGTCAAATATTTTGCTAGTGCTGTGGAGGAGATATGCAAAGCTTTTGAAGAACTCCAAAAAAAGGAAGAAGGCACCAATTAATAGTGGTACATGTATGCCAAGTAAAAAATTTTGCCCAAGTTGACCTCTGTCTCTTCTCCAGTAAAGGGAAAAAAAAAATCTCACAATTAATCCTTATTGTGGTCCAGATGATCAAAATTCTATGGATGTATATGCCCTGAAAAAGAAAGTAGAGAAGGTTCTCCCAAAACGCTCTGCTGCTAGGGGAATTCCATCTCTTTGTAATACTGAGAAGGCCATGAGGATCTGATTGACAATTAATGAGCCTTTAGCTTTAATTTTTGATTGTAAAAATGCGGGTAATGGGCAGAAGGCAGTTGAGGATAATGGCTATGTAAGATCAAGGGCAATTCTTGAATCATAGGGTGAAGCAGTCAAGGTTCTGAAAGCACACAATAATCACAAATTACAGTAATAGTTGAAGGAATATTTTACTGAGGGAAGGGAAATAGTCTGATGCTTCATTTGATGGTGTTAAAAGAAAAATCTCCAGTTACTGTTTCAAGAGCCGATGCAGATGTTGCTGAAATAGAAAATAAAAAATAAAAAATAAAGGATGAGTTAAAAAAAAAAGGAGAAGAGAAAAGAAAGGAAAAAAAATTAAGGATGAGGTCATCGGTATGATACCAAAATGTAAAGGGGAGGTCATGAGTATGATTAAGAAAAAATGAAGGATAGCCCAATGGTAGGACACCAAAGTGTAAGAGTGAGGTTATGAGTTCAAATTCCTCTCTCGATAGTACTGTTTTTGTATACTGTTCATACACTATTCACCAGAGATTCTTATACTGTACATACACTGTACATCTAGGTTCTAGTACTGTTGGTACTGTTTATATATATAAAAAAGGGCGCTTATCACCTATTATTTAAAAACAAAAAATAATTAAAAAAAATGAGAAGAGGTAAAAAAAAAATAAAAAAACTCAGAAATCTCCGTAAACCCTTGAGAATATCGTTTCAAGTGTTCCAAAAGGAAACGAGAGAATTAGGCAAGATGACTAGAGTCGGATGTATTTATTACTAAGATTTATTTGTAATTACTACTGCATAATTCTATTTAATTAATGCCCTGCAATTTTGTTGATATATAAAATTTGGAATTTTCATATGATCTCTCCCTTGTTTTGTCATTATTATAATGTTGACATTTAATAGAAACTCTTATATAATACTGCTTTCGCCAAATAACCCCTCTCATGTACTCCCTGTGCATCAAAAGAAAAAAAAATTATTCTTCAATTGATATTAATTTATGAATAATAATATTTCAAATGTAATTCTTGATTATTTATTGAGTTTTATTAGAATATAGATGTAAATCAATTTATAAATAATAAAATAGTTATATATATAATGACTTATTTATATTTTTTTTTGCTTATTTTTATCATTACTTACAAAACACAAAAATGATGTCTCATTTGAAATAGTAATTATTTTGTTATATGATACTTATTATTATGACATTCCAATTTTTTTTTAAAAAAAATAGACTTAACACGTAAGTAGCGTACATATATAAGCACAAAATTATTTTTTTTAATATATTTGTGTTTTTCACCATGTATGAAAAGATGTTAAAACTAATTTTTTCACAAGGCTCAAATATCTTAAGGCTGCGTATAAATATAAAATTACGTGTACATATATAAGCACAAAATTATTTTTTTAATATATTTGTGTTTTTCACCATGCATGAAAAGATGTTAAAACTAATTTTTTCAAGGGGCTCAAATATCTTAAGGCTGTGTATAAATATAAAATTACATTCTCATCACATTTGTGCCTTCATCTTACATGAAGAATGGTTTGAACTTGTTTCCTCAATGAGATATAAACACTTAAGGCATGTATAGACATATTAGTTATTTAATTTTTCATTAGATATGTACTCTCATCTTACGTGGAAGGAAGTTTAAACTAGATTTTTCAATAGATATCCTATTTACAAAATCGGATATCAATAATATAGTACTGTTACTTCTAAACCCAAACAAAACCGGAAATTTTTTTTTTAATTAAATCAATTAATTTAAAACCTTTGCCATTTTGTAAACATCACCCGTCAAAGCTTTCTTGCTTGCCTGCCACCCCACATATAACTTACTATTCTTTCTTCAATAATAAAAAATATATCATACATAGACATTATAAATATGGAAATAACCCAAATAAGGCGCAGACTTTCTTAGCACTTGCTAAAGATGATATTAAAGAAAATAATATAATATATAAACTCAATGATTACAATAATTCATCAAGTTCAATAACAGAAAATCATATTTGTACCTATGTAAAATAAATATATTTCTTTAATAACTATTAAAAAATTCAAAAATCATTTCCATTGTATACGACTAAATAAGTCGTTAGTTTTAATTATTTATTAAAAAAATTCAAAAACCATTTCCATTGTATACGACTAAATAAGTTGTTAGTCCTAATTATTTGAAATCAACTATATAAATTTTTCCCCATTCAATTTGTTTTTATAAAAAAATTTAAAAATAAGATAAATCAAGTAAAGTTTCTTCTAGATGCTTTTTTGTTTATCTCAATTTTTTTATAAAATCCTATCCCTGAAGTTTTTTTACCCTCTTTATGTAACATCTACAAGTAATTTCAAGACATGTCCATATTGTTTTAAATAGTTTTCTCTTAACTTGGTATCATTTCTAATTTGTTTCGGATAAATTTATTTTAAATTTTTAGTATTTGGCATCCATCTCAGTATTCTCAATTTAACCAAGGTCATCTTTGTTGTTTTTAACCAGAAAATGTTCTTACATATATATTATAATTGGTCTAATAACAGTTCTATAGAACTAAAAATTTTTAATTTAAGAGATATCCTCGGTTAAAAAAAATAGTACCGTAAGCTTTTTTTATTATCGACTATCAATCAAAAATTTAAACTATTCTAACATATCAAAAATAATAAAAAAATATTTTAATAATAATTTAAAATTATTAAAACGAATACATATATACTTGAATGTCAAATTTAGTTAGGCGGAGGGGGATTGCATGTTAGGTATATAATTAAATTTCACTATTTTTTAGGGTTTGGAAAGTCAGGTAAACAGTGGATGATTTCCCATTAACGCTTTCTCAACTACACGGAACGCCTATATAAATCCCTTGAGGGCTTCCACTTCTCTACGTCCCTTCCATTCTCCCTCTCTTATCCTCTACTTAATTTGGGTAAAACCCAGAGCCATGGAGAAGCTTCTAATTATCTTCTTGATGTCCTTATTAATGACAATGAGAAGCTCTTCGGCTATTGATAATAAGCTCTTAAATGCTTCCCTGCTTGAGATGTTCGTCGACGACCTCCCGGTCATGCCCAAAGTACAAGGATTTAGCATTAGAGACCACGCTGTTCTCCCCGGTCACCTCACCATCGGCATGTTCGACAAGTTCTGGGTACGTCTTTTTCTACATCTTCCTCTCTTATTACTGAATTTCTTGCATAGAGTGTTAATTTTCATATTGCTACGGAATCAAATTTTAAAACTCATGCGGCATAATTGTGTTAATATATTAATTTTTTTTTATAAATTAGCAGCAAGCACCTATTTATTATTTTTCATTATGTTTGAAAGGTTTGAACTATAATATATTAATTTCACACGTGTACACATCTCAATTTTTTTTTAATAAAATTTTTATTTATTTTTTTATTAAAAAAATGATCTTGATTGTTGATTATACAGAATAATTATGGTGTTACATCAATTAAGTTTATTAATATTTTATAATTTTAACATGCAATATGATATTAAAGTGGAATTATAATAGTGTTAAGAAAGACACACTAAATATGATTGCACTGTGGAATTATTTACAAAAACAATATATTAGTTTTACACTAAAATATTAATAATTTTTTGTATAAATTATAATACTATCAAATAATTCTATTTCAATAATGATGTAGTTAATATTTCATATCATTCTCAAAAATTGAGAAATTTTTAATTCTATAAATATGTTATTTACTTTCAGTCTTTTATTGTTAGTTGTTTTCTCTTTATTGCACTCTTTTATTTTTATTTTTTAATAAATTGATGATTTATCTATTTTATTAAAAAAAAATATCTATATTTAAAAAAAAAATAGAAAATGACACCAACATCATTGTCCGGTGTAATAAAAAACTTTGAATTTATCAAAAATTCTAAAAAAAAATCATCATATTTATTATTCAATCCTTAATTTTATAAAGCTTTGAAAAGAAAGAAATTAAAATACCTTTTATATTTATCAGAAATTCCACAGAGATATCCCAGCGACACGTGTCTTCGCGTACGGTCTCTCAAAGGAATCAGCGACCGTACCGGGCCCCATTATAGAAGCTCTCCATGGGGTCCACACTGACGTCACATGGGAAAACCACCTCCCTTCCCACCATATCCTCTCATGGGATCCCACCATCCCCAACGCCATGCCCTCCTCCGGCACCGGCGTCCCCACCGTCGTCCATCTCCACGGCGGCGTCCACCCTCCTTTCTCCGACGGCAACGCCAACTCCTGGTTCACCTCCGGCTTCCGCTCCACCGGCCCAACCTGGTCTTCTCCGACCTCCTCGTACCCCAATGTCCAATCCCCCGGCAATCTCTGGTACCACGACCACGCCATGGGCATCACCCGCGTCAACCTCCTCACCGGCCTCCTCGGCGCCTACATCCTTCGTGATCCCTCCCTCGAATCACCCCTTTCCCTCCCTTCCTTCCCCTTCGATCTCAACCTCATGGTCTTCGATCGCAAATTCCGCGTCGACGGTTCCATCTACTTGAACTCCACCGGCAACAACCCTTCGATCCACCCTCAATGGCAACCCGAGTACTTTGGCGACACCATCATCGTCAACGGCAAGGTCTGGCCTCGTCTCCACGTCCAGCGCCGCCGCTACCGCTTCCGAATACTTTCGTGATAAAAAAATTCATTTAATTGTGAAGGTGAAATCCAGGATTTATTTGGACAGTGGGAAGAAAATTCAAAATTAAATTTTACATCTCTAAAAAGTTATCCTCTATGTAATTATATTTATTATGCATTGTTTTGTTATTACCTGGATTTGGTTGTCTATTAATTTCTCTCTGGAGGTGGTGTGCCGCGCTAGAGTATAATCCTTTTCATATGATGATGATCTAATCCTTATTATATGATCTAATTTGTAGAATATAAAAATTATATGAGTCACTTTATTTATAAAATTTTTTGTCACTAATATATTTAAAAATGCAGATAGTGGACCATGAGGACAATGCCATGATGAGGCCACTGAAACTCCAGCCATAGAGATTAATTATCATCTATTGTTGTGTGATTAGTATTTTGGGGTATTTTATTTAAATTATAATCATTCTGTTGTTTAACTTTAACTTTCTTTGGTTATATTTGGAAAATAAATTATATTATGAAATGTTAATGGTGTTTATTTCAAAAATGTTAATGGTGTAATTTTTGTTATTTATGTAAAAGTCGTTTAGTTTTGTACGTTCTCCATTTTTAATGCATTCGTGGAAAAATAAAATAAATAAAAATAAAACTCATTTACTGTGTATGATTATACAAATGGTTTATTATTATAGGTTAAAACGCAATTTTTTTTGTTGTGTTTTGCCATGATATTAAAAAAAATATATATATTATTTATTTAAGTGCTTGTATGATGTAGAGACGAATCAATATATATATTGATCTTAAGTTTTTTATAACCACAAAACCATATAAACATTGGATCTGTTTCGAATGTTCATGAAATCAAGAAAAATATCATAGAATACTCAACTTTCAAAATTAAAGTAAGGACCTTACTTTGTCAAGGTTCATTGCAGTAAGCTCTTCACCAGAAATATCCTTACGCTTAACAATTTGGGAAATTTTTGTATAGTAGCATTTATGTCTGTGTGAATCTTTTGGGGTAGTCCTGGAAAACTTGCTGCTATTTAATTGCTCCATCAATTGTTTCTCCATAACTGTTCTTGGAACATCTGGGATCAATCCAGATTCACAAGCAATTGTAATATCTCCTCCAATAGGTTCTGTGATTAAATCAGGCATTAAGCGTAAATAGCAATATATACTTTCCAACTTTGAGTAATGAAAAATAACAAAGTATAGTTGAAGAAAAGAGATATAGCTAACGGTGTGATGATAATGCTGAATAATAAGGTGCAAGAAATACATTGTAAGTTAATACTCAGCCAACCCCAAATATTTGGGACTAATGGCTTCTTGTTGTTGTACATGGTATGATAAGGTAACAATCAATAAATTATCTTCAATGTTTGCTTCAAAAGCACTTATTATTACCACCATTTACAATGGTTGACGCACGAGGTGTTAGAGGGATGGCCTTTATTGCCTAAGTTTAACACTAAAATCTTGTTTGATGATCCCAACCAGAGGACGAGAATTATAGTCAAGAAAAACATGTTTTCCTATGATTCACAATAACCCTTTAAATCCACACCATGATCAACCTATTCCAAAATTTCTGATTGTCCAAATGAGTAGGTTCAATAGAAAGGTAAACCAATTTGAAATAAATAACAGCATATGCCCTTAGTAACATAATAATGTAGTGTGGCCATCGATCTCCAGGTGGCAACAAAATAACAGAAAATAACAATTACATCATACTATCCAAGAGAACAATCATTCAGAAATCAAACATGGAACATTCTCCCCTGTGAAGTTATTCAATGCAGAGTTTAAACCATTCATTTCATCCATTTATCAGATAAAAAATTACATGTAAATGTTGAGAGTGGAAACACATATAAACAAAAAAGATAGCATGACCTACTCAACATAGAACTTGCAACAAGGACAAAAGAATTGGTCCGAGACATAAACTAATGCCACTAAATCATATATGCCACAAAACAAAGGTAACATGAAAGCATTACCAAGCCGTTCAATAGCAGTATTCGTGATGTAACTAGACAGCCGCTTCCACTCTACAAAGTGATCCAAAGCATAAGGTCCAAGTTGGTTATCAAACTCCATATGTTTCACTGCTTCAGAATACCTACACTCCTATATGTTGAGTTGAGTTCAGGACATAATCTGCTTAACAGCTCATTGCTTTAAGATGCCAACTGATGATATTAGGATATAAATGTGGACAAAAAAAGGGAACGAATCAACATATCTCACAGAAATAAAACTCGGAGTTTCATTTTTCTTATAGTAAATTCAGGTATAAACTACAGTTCTCTCACTAATATCTCAAAGTAAAATTTTCAGATGGCATGTACTAGTAGGGAAATAACCTCATCCTCTGAAATTTTCACCAAGCGCTCATCTTGGCAATGCCATCTACGAACAACTACCTGCATGGATGATGTTGTAGCCATCAATCTAATCCAGCACATGAAAGAAGGTATATAGAAATATCATAATCACAACTGAGAAGAATCAATTCACAAGCCCCATATAGGGAAGGGAAAGTGCAAAAGAGGGGGTAAAAACCAAAAAAACCAGGTCATATTTGGATCTCCAATTATTCTAAAATGCTTACTGAAAACACACAAGAAAAAATCACAATATTATTGCTCAGATCAATATCTATTTTTCTGAACCTGGCATTTCTGACTTTAGAAAAGTTTTGACAGTTTTAACTGGAATAAGAATCTCCCTATCACGTGTTTCGGCAAGAAAATGAAATTACACACACAGCAAACAAGTAGTAAAAATTAGATGTACAGGTTAGCTAATCTAAAAGTTTATTGCGAAATACAAAAATGGATGGATAATTAATTAACTAAATCATGATAGAATGTTTGAAACAAAGTACCTCAGAGTAACTTGTAGTGATAAAGAAGCCAATTGTCGGAGAGAATTCATTTCCTTCCCTATAGGTAACAAAGGGAACAAGAAAAACCAAATGAAATCCAAAACCAGTCAACCATTCATCAGGCAATAAAATAATTATTAGCATTTAAGTCTTTATAAAGGCATAAAAGAATGGAAAGCATGTTTTTTTTAATTTAAAACCAAACAACAAAACTTTTAGTGTTTATGAGTGAAGGGGATTTACTTATTCGCTGAACTATAATAGACAAAATGTGGACCAGGTGGGATCATCTTCATGCCTTTGAAATTTGGACCCACAGAGAACATCTACCAGTCACATGTAGAGCACAAAAACACACACATCCATATAAATATAAAAAAACTAGAAATTGAATATAGTACACAGGAAATGAATACTCAGAACAATCACAAAAACATTGCAAATGATGACTTCATCTTTCAACAGCAATGTGAGTAAGTTTATAATTCAATTATGTAAACTAGTAAGTAAGAGAGACATCATTCAAGAATCCTACTAGGACTTCATATATAATGTCATTTGAAACCTACAACAATCAACATCTTTCTGATAAAGTTCACAGCATCCATGCTCAACAATCAAAGCGTGACATTCAAGAACATTTGATACTTTCTAGTAAACACATCAAGAATCCAAATCAAGAACAAAGTTTTTGTGATACCAACAAGCAAGAAAATACATTTCAAAGATTTCTTTAGGGTTAGGGTTTTGAATGAGATATTGGAGAGATTCCGGAAAGGAAAGCAACAAGGGTGAATGGAGGAATACCAGGGTGTCGATGCCGAACAGGGTGAACTGGGGGACGTCGAGGAGGAGGAGAGTAGCCCCCTTCTTCACCAGCTCCAGCGCGGTCTCTTGATCCATCTGAATCCCCGACGCCATTCCTCTCTCTCTCAAGCTCAGAGAAGAGAGCATTCTAGATGATGCTTATAAAAGGAAGCGGATCCGGGCGGGTTATTGTTTGGATCCGATGAAAGATGGATCCGCTATGAATGTCGGATCCTCTTGAGATTTTGATTAACCATTTGTGTTTGCCTAAAATAGTAATTTTATTTTTTAAATCTTCAGTTTTTTAAAAAAATTATCCATTTGTGTGTGTGCCTCCTGACAATGGTCTTCGTTGGTCCAGCTTTTCTTTTTATCTTATCTATGTTGTTTTCTTTATTTTTTAAACTCTGTATTTCTCACCCCTGGTGAGGATATTAATTTGTTTATTTTCTTTGTGTGGTTGTTTCTCTTCTATATTTTTACTATATTTTATTATATTTTTTTAATAGAATTGTGATTTATTTATTTTATTAAAAAAAATCAATGATGTTATTTTATGAGTTGTTTGTCCTTTTTATTATATATTTTTTTTTATTTTTTAATAAATATGATTTATTTATTTAAAAATAAAATAGAAGGGAGTTAGAATTTTAGATAATTAATTGAGATTATATTAAAATTTTCTTGTATTTTTGACACAAAATTTTCTGGTATTTCAATCAGCATTTCAAAATTTTAAAAAAGTCATTAATAATTTATAAATATAATTATCTAATTATTTGTCTTGTGTTGTGCATGTGTTCGCAAGTGGCCACGGAATGTGCGTACGTGTGGTGTTAGTCTTGGCACGAGCGTGTACACTCGTGCGGGTGTGCTGAGTGCACGTAAATGCGAAGAGAACATTAGAATTATTCTCAATTAATGCTCTTCAAATATCTTTAATTTATGCATACGATTTTCTTCATATATATTTTTTCAAAATTTTTATGTAATCCCTCTATTCATGTGTTTATTATTACCATTATTATTTTTAAATCTATTTTATCAATATTCAATAAAAACTTTTATCATTATATATTTTTTTACGAAATGTGACGAAGCCCTACATCACCAAGCTTGTATAAATAAGGAATTATTGTTTCAATACATCGTGCTTTCATTTTGTACGAGAAATCTAATGGCAATAGCTCAAAAACACCTCTCTAAAAATTTATATTAATTTATGAATAATAAATATTTCAAATACAATTCTCAAATATTTTATAATAAAAGCTTTTTTTTAAATCATGACTCAATTATTTTCTACTTATTTTGATCATTAATCACAAAAAAATATATGTATGGTTGTTAAAATTTTAATTATTTTATTAAAAAAAAATTATCTTTAATTTAGGTTGAGAATGAAATACAAACAAATTAAATTAAATTAAATTAATTAAAAAAAATCACATCACTTGCGGTTGTTTTCTCATCACCAACATCGGAACCCCACAGAAGCCCACTAAGAATTTAGTCAACTAGTGGTCACCACACACCTTAAAGTCTAGGTTCTTGCTTAGCTGCATGCAACCCCATTGATTTCATTTTCAAAATGCCATAGTAATACTTTTTTTGAAGTTTACCAATGACCAAGAGTAATATTTGTATCCAATTCCTTGTAAATTTTTTTTTGCCAAGTAATGAAAGTTTAATTTATAAATAAAAATATATTTTAAGAGTATAAATACTAATTGTAGAGCTATAATTCTGATGCCCTAGTGTACATAGGCCCAATTCTTACTTGGTTTAGATTTGCACATGTTATTATTTTAATAACGTAGTTACTTAGTTGCTCGGTCTAAATTTATGCATGTGCTAACGAACATTTGGTCTATTGGCATCGGGTCCCTTGCGTAGAGTGTTCACCTCGAGTGTCGAACGTGGCTCCCTGAGTTCAATCCCCATCTCGCGCAAAGTAAGGGCACGGTTTAGTGGTGAGCACGGCTCCCTACGTGTTCATCGTCCCTGGGTTCCGGCGTTTGTCGTCTTTCTTGAATGAAAAAAAAATTTATGCATGTTATTATTTTTTTAATAGTGTAATTGCTCATGATGGGTGTTGAGAGTGAGAAAAAAAAAACACTTTTGAAGTTTTCAAGTTAAATAATACATTTAAAAAAATTATCTATTTTTTTTTTCATGAAAAACAATAAACTCAGTATTTAAAAAAAAACTATAAAAATATTTCATACAAAGACATCAATAATGTGAACATAAGAATAGATCATAGTCCATCCTAAGGACCACATCAAAACATAAATACTATATATATAAATTCAATGATAACAATAAATAACCACCTTAAACAATACAAAATTATACTCGTATACACATTAAATATAAATTTTTTCCTAACAATAACAAATTTAAAAAATAAAAATCATTTCAACAATTTAATAAATTTTATATATAAATAAAATTATTAAAAAATTTATATTTAGTTAGACAGTGGAGCAATAATTAAAGAGGGACTATGACTTACAAAACTAATTTCATTGTGTTTTCAGGGATTAGAAAAAAAATCCCTAAAAAATTTTCGATTAGAGCTTTCTCAATGTGAGGCCAATATAAACCCTGGACGGCTGCCCCTTCTCCAAGCCCCTTCCATTCTCTTCGTCTCTCCCTCTCCTTCTCCACTTTGGCTGAAGCTTGGAGCCATGGAGAGGCTTCTTATCTTGTTGATATCATTGTTAATGGCGATGAGAAGCTCTTGGGGCGATGATAACAAGCTCTTAAGTCCGTCCAAGCTCGAGATGTTCGTCGACGATCTTCCGATCATGCCCAAAGTGCAAGGATTCAGCGTCAGAGATGATGGTGCCCTTGTCCCTGGAAACCTCACCATCGGCATGTTCCAGAAGCTCTGGGTCAGTGTCTCTGCCCTCTCTCTCTCTCTCTCTCTCTCTCTCTCTCTCTCTCTCTCTCTCTCTCTAACTTTTCCGGCGATCTCACGGGCAGTGTCCGTCTGGATTCCGATTTCATAGGATGATTGAAGAATATTTTGAATTAAAAAAAATAAAAATAAAATTTCGTTGCAATGTTTCGTCTTTTGATTGGATTTTGTGGGAGGTTTTTTATTTTTTATTTTTTGTATTTTTTAAAATTAATCTTGGAATTGGAGGTTGTTCTCAGATTTTTGTTTGGATTTTGATGCGATTTGTGGATAAAAGTGGAATACTAACATTGTTGCTTTGTTAATTCAATAGAAAAATTGTGGTGTTACATCAATCAATTTCAGTTTTTTTTTTTTTTGTAAAAAATTATATATATATATATATTTTGGTTTTAACATATATATATATATATGTAAAAAATTGTGGTGTTACTCACACTTTAGTTGTTGTTTTGTTTAAATTATATTTAAATATATTATTCTTAGTTAAATCCTTCGTTGACTGAATGTTCAAGTCTTGATTGACTAATTTAAAGTTGAATTACGCTACAGTTCGTATTGGGTGAGATTTAACATTAGTTCAAAAATTGAACTGTATTTGAATTTTTATTTTGTCCTTTTTACTCCAAAGAAAATGTCATTAAAATTTATTTTTGAGTCTCTCATCACATTTGGCAAATGCTGCAATAGTTAATCTCTTTGATACACTATTTAAAATTTCACTTAAATTAAAATATGAAAAATAAAGTGAATGTAAAAAGTCTCTTTGATACACTATTTTTTAGTCTCTCATCACCGTGGGATTATTGCATTTATCATTAAAAAGAAATAAAGGTATTTTAACTAATTTAATGTGTAGTTCATACTCCTAGTAGGAATGTTTTGTTTGATACACAAAAAGTAGTGCACTGTGTGATTATTTTATATTAAAATATTGATAAAATAAATAGTTTCTAAATTATTGATAATACAATCATGTCGTTTTTCAAATAATTTAATAAAAAGCTTCACCCCACACTCACGTGACAGAACAAACAAAGTTTGAATATTATAATAATTATTTTAAATAACTTTCTTTATTCTTTAATTCTTTAAATACTTTAGATAAAAAAAAAGTTTCGAATAAGAAATTAAGAACTAATTCGTTATTTTTTATAATCAGAAATTCCACAGGGATCTCCCAGCGACACGTGTCTTCGCGTACGGCCTCTCAAAGGAATCAGCGACGGTGCCGGGCCCCACAATCGAAGCTCGCCGCGGGGTCCACACAGACATCACTTGGGAGAACCACCTCCCTTCCCGCCATATCCTCCCATGGGATCCCACCATCCCCACCGCCAAACCCTCCTCCGGGGGCGTTCCCACCGTCGTCCACCTCCACGGCGGCGTCCACCCTCCCTTCTCCGACGGCAACTCCAACTCCTGGTTCACCTCCGGCTTCCACTCCACCGGCCCCACCTGGTCTTCTCCGACCTCCTCCTACCCCAATGTCCAACCCCCCGGCAATCTCTGGTACCACGACCACGCCATGGGCCTCACCCGTGTCAACCTCCTCGCCGGCCTCATCGGTGCTTACATCCTCCGCGATCCCTCCCTCGAATCACCCCTTCCCCTCCCTTCCTCCCCTTTCGATCTCAACCTCATCGTCTTCGATCGCAGCTTCCGAACCGACGGCTCCATCTACATGAACTCCACCGGCAACAACCCTTCGATCCACCCCTGAATGGCAACCCGAGTACTTCGGCGACGCCATCATCGTCAACGGCAAGGCCTGGCCTCGTCTCCATGTCCAACGCCGCCGCTACCGCTTCCGGATCCTCAACGCCAGCAACGCTCGCTTCTTCCGCTTCTCCTTCTCCAACGTTCTCCCCTTCTTCCATATCGGATCCGACTCCACCTACCTCCCCAAACCCGTTAAGACCACCGGCTTCCTCCTCGCCCCATCCGAGATCGCCGATGTCATCGTTGACTTTTCCGACTCGCCGACCGACTCCGCGATCCTCCTCAACCACGCGAAGTACCCGTTCCCTTCCGGCGACCCCGTCGATGAGATCAACAGCAAAGTGATGAAATTCGTGATTGAACGGCAGAGATCTCCCGATCCGTCACGGATCCCGAGACATCTCCTCCGCTTCCCCAAACCCTCGCCGCAAAACGCTGTGAAAACGCGCTACATTACTATGTACGAGTACACGACCCCGAGCGATGAACCCACTCATCTCTATCTCAACGGCAAAGCATACGAAGAGCCGGCGACGGAGACGCCGAAGTCAGGAACGTCCGAGATCTGGCACGTGATCAATCTAACGGATGACAATCACCCGCTGCACATGCACCTGGCCCACTTATCAGTGCTGGAGCAACGCGAGATTTTGGAGCTGGAGAAGTTCAAGGATTGCATGACCAGGTTGAACGACGCGATCAAGTGCCACGTGGATAATCATGCGGTTGGAAAAAAGGATAAGGTGGCAAAGCATGAGAGGGGTTGGAAGAACGTGTTCAAGGCTCAACCCGGGTTCGTGACTACGATGTTGGTTCGGTTCAAGTTACTTGGACCGGGGAATACGACGTACCCGTTCGATGCCACCGCTGAACCGGGTTACGTTTACCACTGTCACGTGAGTTTCTTTTTTCCCTTTTTCAAATATTTTTTTTTTTTTGCACTTATATACCATATAAATAAGATAATTATAATAATAATTATATAACTATATAAATTGTAGGTTAAACACAATTAATAATAATAGATTTTAAAAAAATGTGAATTTTAATTTACACGGCATGTAAATGCTTATATTTCATTTAATGTGTTACTATGGGAACATTATAATCAATTATTTATTTAATTGGAAAAGTGAAAATCCACTCTTGTTAGCTAAACTACATAATAAAAATTTGGTTTGACTGGTTGCTAGGAAGGAAAAGTCAAAATTAATAAATCTTGAATTATTGATTATAAGTGCTTGATTAATTATGAATACAACTAAATTTAGTGGTAGGTTAGACTTTGTATGCCTCACTATGTTTGTGGAGTGTTTGTCATTAATGTATTTGAAAAATGCAGATATTGGACCATGAAGACAATGCCATGATGAGACCATTGAAACTCAAGCCATAAAGATCATCATCATCTATTGTACTGTGATTGATATTTTGGGTTAATAATGTGTGTGAGTGTGTTCAAAGTGAAACATTTAAGCATTTTAAGTCACAATGGCCCTGTTGTCTGACTTTCTTTACATATATTTAGAAAATGAATAATGTTATGGTGTAATTTTTGTTTCCTAGGCAAAAATTCTTGATTACATAAAAATATACAAATACTAACGCCCAACCAATTTTCATGTATTCAAAATTTCAAGATAAAAAGAGACTAAGGCCTTGTTTGGATTGGCTTATAAAAAAGTGTTTTTTGTTTAAGTTTGGTTGAAAGATTTTTTGAAAAGAACTTCTCGGAGTAAATTAATTATTTTTTTGTGATTTTTTAGTTTGGCACAGCTTCTCACAAGTGCTTTTCCCAAAAACATTACACGACTAGCTTTTGAAAAAAACATTTTTTTTGTTTTTTTTTTATCAACTTCTGTTTTTTTAGAAAGACCAATATAAACAAGTTTTTCTGAACAAAAAAATATTTAATTTATAACAAAAATACTTCTGGGATTTTCAAAAAACTACTCCAAACAAATCCTAAACCACAAAGCTTATACTTAGGACTTGTTTGAATTAGCTTCTGGAAAACCCAGAAGTATTTAAGCAATTCTTAGTTCAAAAAAAATTGTTTATATTGGCGTAAAAAAAAACTGAAAAATAGTTTATTTTATAAGCTAGTTATGAACAACCCCTTCTCTACCCACTGTTGTCATCAAAAGAAAAAATAGTTCTTCAATCGATATTAATTTATAAATAATAATATTTCAAATGCAATTCTTAATTATATATTGATTATTATGAGAATATAGATGAAAAATCTAATGACTTATTTATTTATTTATTTTGCTAAATTTAATTATTAATCAGTATCTTCATTAATTAATTTGTTATAAGATATATTTTTTTAAATAATTATGACATTCTAAATAATTTTTTTTTTTACAAAGTGAATAAGCATCTATATACTCACTCTGTATGAAGGGAGGTTTAAACCCATTTTTTTAATGGGACACAACAACTTTACACAAAATTTTATGTCAAATAACATGCTAATATTCCAAGCATTATATAACATATGAACACGCTGTTATTTTTAAATCCAAAACGTATATTTGAAAATTTTCAATCAAATCAATTGATTTAAACAAAATTATGCCACTTGAGTCCTTTTGCCATTTCATGAATATCACGCATTAAAGCGTGAAGAAAAGTTTAAACCCATCTTTTCAGTGGTTTACAAAACTTTTACACAAAAAACTTATACTAATTGACATGCCAGTATTCCAAATATTATATAGCGTGCTACAAAATTTTTACGTAAAGAACTTATTTAAATTGACAAAACTTTTACACAAAAAACTTATACTAATTGACATGCCAGTATTCCAAATATTATATAGCGTACTAGTATTCCAAATATTATATAGCGTGCTACAAAATTTTTACGTAAAGAACTTATTTAAATTGACAAAACTTTTACACAAAAAACTTATACTAATTGACATGCCAGTATTTCAAATATTATATAGCGTGTTACAAAATTTTTACGTAAAGAACTTATTTAAATTGATATGATGATATTCCTGACTTTATATAACATATGAACACGCTGATATTTTAAATCCAAACATAACTTTAAAAAATTTAATGATTAATCAAATCAATTGCTTTAAACACAGTCAAATCACTTGTAGTCATTTTGTCATTCGGTGAACATCACGCATCAAAGCTTTCTTGCTTACCGCCCGATAACTCACCTTTGTTTCATTAAAAATATGTTTTTTTTTATTAAAAATAAAAGATATTTCATACATAGACATTATTAATGTGGAAATAATTAAGACGTAGACTATCTTAATAATATATTCTATGAACTCAATGATTAAAATAATTAATCACGTCCAATAATATAAAATCATACTTGTACCTATACAAAAAAATTATATATTTTTAATAATAATATTTTAAAATTAAAAAGTCATTTTTATGATATATACCACTATAAAAGTCATTAGTCTTATTTATTTGAAATTGACTATATGAATCTTCTTCAATGTTTTATCAAAAGCTAAAGGATTAGATAAACTAAAAACATACGTATTACTAAATAAAGTTTCTATGAAAAACATTTTACATTTACCTCTATTTTTTTAAGGTCATTTATCTAAAGTTCTTCTACTAACTTTATATGGCATTTACCTATACGATTTTATATGGCATTTACCTATAGTTCTTCTACTAAATAAGGTCATTTTTAATCTATTTCATGTAAACTTATTTTTTATTCAGTTATTTTATAATATCCAACGCACATCTCAATATTCCCTTTTCAATTATATGTGTTCATCCATTGAGTATATTATTTTTTAACTATAAAACTTTTTTACATGTACATCATAACTTTTCTAAAAACCATTCTATAAAACTAAACTTTGAAATTATAAGATATTGTACGATTATAAAAAAACTCCAAAAGCTCTCATATTTCTAGCAATCAATCTAAATTTATATTATTCTAACATATCAAAATAATGAAAATATTTCAATAATAAAATAAAATTATTAAAAAAATACTTACTAAAATGTCAAATTTAGTTAGGAACTGTGAGGCATATAATTTAATCTCACTATTTTGTTTGGTTGGAAAGTAAGTAAAACAATATTAATGATTTACTGTTAACGATTTCTCAACAACACGGAGGCCTATTTAAACGTCTTAAGGGTTTCCACTTCTCTACACCCCTTCCATTCTCCAACTCTAACTCTTTCATTTAGTTTATAACTTGGAGCCATGGACAAGCTTTTTATCTTCTTGATGTACTTGTTAATGGCAATGAGATGCTCTTGGGCCGATGATAACAAGCTCTTGAATGCATCCCGGCTCAAGATGTTCGTCGACGACCTCCCGATCATGCCCAAAGTGCACGGATTCAGTGTTAAAGACGGCTCCCTTGTCCCCGGTCATCTCACTATCGGCATGTTCGACAAGCTCTGGGTCAATCTGTATTTATAAGTATAATTTCATTATGACAAAGAATATTTTTAAATTAAAATCGACAGTGATTATAAAAAAAAATCATTTATAAATATATATAATATAATTAGATTTTTAACTTATAAAATTTATTTATTTATAATAAATTGGTCATTTTTGTTTAAGAGTTTGAATTCAAAATTTGTGTTCAAAATTAACACAAATGTATTAAAATATTAACACTATAAATATCACTTGATTTTTGTTTTTTAAATGGAGCTCTTCTCACTTATTTATTAAAAAAAAAAAATACATGGGAATTGTTTCACAGTGTAGCATTATAATTTTGAACAATGATATGTTTGATACAATAACATGATTGCACTAATAACTAATTATTTTCACTAATAATATATAAAATATTAATAAAAGAAATAATTTATAAATTAAAACCAAGAACACGCAAAACATAACGCCGCCACCTTAGAATAAAAAGTAGTTGATATTTTATTTTATTTTATTTTTTATTACCAGAAATTCCACAGGGATATCCCAGCGACACGTGTCTTCGCGTACGGTCTCTCAAAGGAATCAGCGACCGTACCGGGCCCCACTATAAAAGCTCTCCGTGGGGTCCACACTGACGTCACCTGGGAAAACCACCTCCCTTCCCACCATATCCTCTCATGGGATCCCACCATCCCCAACGCCATGCCCTCCTCCGGCACCGGCGTCCCCACCGTCGTCCATCTCCACGGCGGCGTCCACCCTCCTTTCTCCGACGGCAACGCCAACTCCTGGTTCACCTCCGGCTTCCGCTCCACCGGCCCAACCTGGTCTTCTCCGACCTCCTCGTACCCCAATGTCCAATCCCCCGGCAATCTCTGGTACCACGACCACGCCATGGGCCTCACCCGCGTCAACCTCCTCACCGGCCTCCTCGGCGCCTACATCCTCCGTGATCCCTCCCTCGAATCACCCCTTTCCCTCCCTTCCTTCCCCTTCGATCTCAACCTCATGGTCTTCGATCGCAAATTCCGCGTCGACGGTTCCATCTACTTGAACTCCACCGGAAACAACCCTTCGATCCACCCTCAATGGCAACCCGAGTACTTTGGCGACACCATCATCGTCAACGGCAAGGTCTGGCCTCGTCTCCACGTCCAGCGCCGCCGCTACCGCTTCCGAATCCTCAATGCCAGCAACGCTCGCTTCTTCCGCTTCTTCTTCTCCAACGCTCTCCCCTTCTTCCATATCGGATCCGACTCCACTTACCTCTCCAAACCCGTTAAGACCACTGGCTTCCTCCTCGCCCCATCCGAGATCGCCGATGTCATCGTTGACTTCTCCAACTCGCCGACTGACTCAGCGATCCTACTCAACGACGCGCCGTACCCGTTCCCCTCCGGCGAGACCGTCGACGCGACCAACAGAAAGGTGATGAAGTTCGTGATCGAACGGCAGAGATCTCCTGATGGGTCACGGATCCGGAGGCAACTCTTTGTTTTCCCCAAAGCGCTGTGAAAACGCGCTATATCACGATGTACGAGTACACGAGCCTGAGCGATGGACCCACTCATCTCTATCTCAACGGGAAGGCATTCGAAGAGCCGGTGACGGAGACGCCGAAGTCAGGGACGTCCGAGATCTGGCACGTGATCAATCTAACGGATGACAATCACCCGCTGCACATACACCTGGCCCACTTAGCAGCGCTGGAGCAACGCAAGATCCATAAGCTGGAGAAGTTCAAGGATTGCATGACGAGGTTGAACGATGCGATCAAGTGCCACGTGGATGATCATGCGGTTGGGAAAAAGACTAAGGTGGCGAAGAATGAGAGGGGTTGGAAGAACGTGTTCAAGGTTAAGCCAGGGTTCATGACCACGATGTTGGTTCGGTTCGAGTTACTTGGACCGGGGAATACAACGTACCCGTTCGATGCCACCACTGAACCGGGTTATGTTTACCACTGTCACGTGAGTTTCTTTTTTCTCTTACCTTAAATACCATATAAATAATTTAATAAAAATAATAATTATATACCTATATAATAGTAAAAGAGTTAGAAAATCTGAGTTTTAGATTACATGGCATGTAAATGCTTATGTTTCATTTACTATATTATTATCGGTACATTATAATTAATTATATATTTAATTGGGAAGGTGAAAATCCACTTTTGTTAGCTTAACTCCATCACAAAAATTTGGGTTGACTGGTCGAGTTGAAAGAAATTAAAGTGAAAATTAAAATTTTAAATTATTGATTATAAATGCTTGATTGATTATGAATACAATTAAATTTAAAGGTAGGTTATAGTTACTTATACATCGATATTATCAACGATCATGTTTGTGGATTTTTTTTTAATTAATTAATTAATTAATTAATTAATTAATGTATTTGAAAATGCAGATATTGAACCATGAAGACAATGCCATGATGAGGCCACTGAAACTCCAACCATAGAGATCATCATCATCAGCATCTATTGTACTGTGATTGATATTTTGGGTTAATGATGTGTGTGAGTGTGTTCAAAGTGAAAACATATTTAAGCATTTTAAGCCACAATGGTTCCGTTGTTTGACATCCTTTACATATATCTAGAAAAAAAATAATAATGTTTTATATATCTATATTCGTGGTTTTTTTTTTAATTTGATGTGATTTATTTTTTAATTTTTTATATTTTTTTTACTGTATACAATTATACAAACATATTTTAGCGCATGTTTTCTAGATGCATTCTTCCCTGATGCTAAGACGGAAAAACTCCATCCATTTTATGGGCAGTAGGCTGTGAAGGAGATGACAACCTTGAAAAAACTTGTACTTTAGCCACTCTATTAGAGTACACACACCCCAAATTAGCCCTAAACCCAACCAACCAACCTCCAAAAGATGGACTTATTAGGCCACCCACACCAACACTTCCTAGATAACCCTTTGTAGCGCCATTAGTGTTAAGCTTGACGAACCCCTCCATTTATGGCCACCATTGAGTAATGAATAATTCCTTCTTAGATCCTGTATTTTCAAGAAAGGCCTTTGCAACCAATGACCAAGTGGTTTATTAGTAACCTGATCCCTATTAAAATCCTTTACAAGTGGCCAATAACCAAAATGATTTCATTGGTATGATCACCGATAGAAACTTTTCACCAAATAGTGAGAGTTCGATTCTACCGGGAGGCATATATATGGGAGATGTGAGCGGTGGTTGTGTGCGAGTGGTCTTAACGCCCATGCGTGCCCTGGCCCTGTCCCCACTTGCTCCACCGAGACTTGTGCACGTCTCTGAAGGTTTAGCAGGATCTTTGGGTTGTCTGTTTCTTTTGTCAAAAAAAAATCCTTTCTGGTGATGAGAGTTCCAATCGTGGATAGAAAGACATTTTTTAAGAGTATGAGTAGTAGTTGTATTGTGAGAGGTCCCGACGCCCATGTGTGCTGGGCCCCGCTCCCCACCCGCTTCGTCTCAGATTTGTGCATGTTTATCTTTTTTAACGGCCTAGCCGCTCATCTCGCAAAAAACTAACTTTGCAATTATCAAGCCACTTGCCCATAATTATTCATTTGTTGCACATCAACACAAGCATCAACTTATTCAAGAACTACATTGCACCTGTTTGTCTAAAGCCTTCAAGTAATCAACATAAATTAAGACACCCACTGGTCACCTCCCAATTTTGAAACAAATCTCTTACCTTATATGTTTCACAACCAACTAGTGTGATAGGAGCAGTTCAAAAAACTCTAACCATTTGTTAGAACTAATCAAACTCTCTCGAAGTCCATTTTGTGAAAGAATAGTCCTTTAAAAGCATTGAGCATGTAATATGTAATATGCACTCTACGGAACCACTACAAAGCAGTAACAAATGATTGTGGTATGTCCATGTAGAGTCCACATAATTGTCCCTTAACTGCTAATTTATTAGCAGTTCGCTTATAACACAGAGCATTAGTTGGCAAATGATTGTGGAATACTAGCCAAAGCAAGTGCAGCCCCCGTTAATTGAATTTTACTTTATAAACTAACTTTGAAGTAAAGTGTTCGTGTGATCTAGATTGTACCAATAAATATTATCGTATCGCTAGATTTTTCTTTTCATG
Source organism: Dioscorea cayenensis subsp. rotundata (assembly GCF_009730915.1). Classification (NCBI taxonomy): domain Eukaryota; kingdom Viridiplantae; phylum Streptophyta; class Magnoliopsida; order Dioscoreales; family Dioscoreaceae; genus Dioscorea; species Dioscorea cayenensis. Next base: position 2,407,328 of record NC_052487.1, read on the forward strand.
CATTCATTAAAAAAAATAAAAAAATAGAGTAATATTTTTATTTTTATTTTTTTGAAAAAATAGATAAATTATTACTTTATTGAAAAAAAAAAGAGCACACCAAGAATACAACCAACAAAGAAAACAAAGCAAAGATTCCTCTATTTTCATTAAATAAAAAGTTATAATTGAATAAAAAGTTATAATAAAGTAACATTTTTATTAAGTAAAAAGTTATAATTAATAAATCATATTATTATATTTTTTTCATTTATAAAAAAAACGTTAATTAAATACTATTCAAACAAAAATTCCTTTCCTTTACTTCTCTTTTTTTTTCCTCCTTTCTTTTTTTCTTTTTTTTTTAAATTTTTTTTTCAAATTTTTAAACCAGATAGTATGTAATTAAGTTTTCATTATACAAAATTAGCAAAAGCGATATTATACAAAAATCCTGAAAAGAGTTCATACATAATACCATGTGAAATCTAGAACAACCAGCACCTCTAGAAATGACAGCATTCTAGAGGAGCCATATATATATATATATATATATATATATATATAGGAAGTGAATTCGGGCAAATTAATAATGGATTAGGATTCAATGAAAAATGCTATGATTATCAAATCCTTTTACAATTAGTCTTTTTTTAGATTTTAATTAACCACCAAAACTTATATAATTAGTGATTATAATCTCAATATCAAATCTTGCACGTTGTTGTTAGTTGTTAGGAAAGTACTTCCAGCTTTGATTTAAAATTAATTGATTTTATATTGAGAATAACTTATATTGCTATTATTAGTCTTGATTTATGGATTAATTGTGTGTTTTTGTTATGAAAAGAATTGATTAGGCTTCTAGTTTTTAGCTAATTAGGAATGATCTAAATTAATTACCTTAACATGAACAAGTGATAAATTTATACGTATATCATCAATATTTGTTACCAAGAATTATTTGTAATTAATTAATGCTTCAATTATCTTTAATAAATGCTTGTGTGCAACTGTGTTGAGTGCAATCCACTTTTTCAAAAAACTGTGTTGAGTGCACGTACAGGTGTAATTTAAGGTTTGCAGGTCTGCTGAGTGCATGCGTATGAGTGGACAACATATAAGAAAAAAAATTTAGAGCTTGGATTAACACCATCCAAAAGCCTCAAACTAAAATCAGCAGTAGAATGTGCTGAGTGCATGCGTATGAGTGGACAACATAAAAGAAAAAAAATTTAGAGCTTGGATTAACACCATCCAAAAGCCTCAAACTAAAATCAGCAGTAGAATGTCCTTATCTATTTATTTGTTTAATAAGAATTGAAGTAAAAGGGAAGAGTAGAGAGAAATAATAAAGAAAAAATTATAATAATAAATTCATTGAAAATGGATGAAAAGCGAAAGTTTCTACTTGGGAGAAGATAAGATATATATAATCTTCTTTTAAGTAGTTTCAGTAGAAATGATGACAAATCAGTTAGGTCTAGGGGTGTATTTGAGCCGAGCTGGTCGTGAGCGGCTCGGGTGTTCGACTTCGATGAGGGGCTCGTTCAGATTCATTTCATATCAGTAAACGAGCCAAGCTTGAACATCATTTTCAAGCTCGATTATTAAACGAGCCAAGCTTGAGCAGCTGAAAGCTCGGCTAGTTTTAGCTCGTGAACATAGCTCAAGAACAAGCTCGTTTGTAAGCTCGGTTGTGAGCTCGTTTATATATGTATGTATGTATGTATGTATGTATGTATGTATATATATGTATATTAAGGTGTATATGTGACTATGTCATTGTTGTCAATTTGAGTCACACATATAGGGCTCTAAACTACTATTCAAAAGCTAAGCTCGTTAAAAAGCTCGAGTCACTTTGATTCATTGAGTTAAATGAGACTTTAGAAGATAAACAATGCCCAAACTTGAACAACACCAAGTTCGCCTCATTAAATCTTGTGAACAACTCATTTATTGTATAATTAAAAGCTCGTTTATAGTATCATTTACAATTTTATTTGTAATTAACAATCATTAATATAATCATTTATAGTGTCATGAACAAGCTTATTTACCGGATCGTTAATAATATTACAAAAGAAAAATATTTATAGATAGTTACATCACAATGTTTATTTTGTTATTATTGTAATTATTTGTTAACTTATTTAATGAATATTTTAACAAGCTTGAACTCAAACCTTAATGATTCCATAAACAAGCTAAAATTATTCTTTTATTAAAATGATCCTCAAACTTAAATCGAGTTGAGTCACACTTGATAATGATTCATTAAATAAGGTTTAAATGATAATTTATTAAATAGAAAAATAGAGTATAAAAAAATAGTCAAGCCTTAATCAAGCTTACGAGCCAAGTCTAAGCTTCGAATTTTTTTTAACAAGTTGAGCTCGAGCATGAAGTTCGAAATAAGCTCGATTAGAGCTCGAGCTCGGTTAAAATAGTAACGAGCCAAGTTTAAACATGAAAAATGAAGCTCGAAGAAAGCTCAGCTCGAGCTCGAATTTGATTAAATAGTAACGAGCAAAGCTTGAACAAGGCAAAGCTCTGCTCGGCTCGGCTCATTTACAGCCCTAGTTAGGTCCCCGGATAAATGCATTAGCATCACTTGGGTTACTCCCATGGGATCACAAGAATTCTAAATTTCTCTTCTCCATATTGATTGAATTTTTTGATTTAATTCTTATTTGATATAGGTTACATGCACTTACATGATAAATGTATGTTAGTTTAGTTAAGATCATTCAAAACAATATTTTTGTGGATTTAAGAATATGTTCATTTCGCATAATCTATATGATTCAGATTATAGTATGAATAAAACAAAAAAACTTAGAAATCTCCATAAACATCTTTAAGGGAATGAAAGAATTAGGCAACCACACTTAGATGGCTAGAGTCGGATGTATTTATTACTAAGAATTATTTGTAATTACTGCTCTTTAAATTTATTTAATGCCCTGCAATTTTGTTGATATATAAATTTTGGAATTTTCATATGATCTCTCCCCTTGTTTTGCCATTATTATAATGTTAACCCCTCTCCTGTACGCCCTGTGCATCAATAGAAAAAATTATTCTTCAATTGATATTAATTTATGAATAATAATATTTCAAATGTAATTCTCGATTATTTATTGAGTTTTATTAGAATATAGATGTAAATCAATTTATAAATAATAAAATAGTTATATATATAATTACTTATTTATATCTTTTTGCTTATTTTTATCATTAATCAAAAACACGAAAAGTGATGGGCAAAATTATTTTGTTACAAGATACTTCTTATTATTATGACATTCTAAAATTTTTTTAAAATAGAATTAACACGTCAGTAGCATGCATATATAAGCACAAAATTATGTCTTTAATATATTTGTGTTTTTCACCATATATGAAAAAAAAAAAAAAGTTAAAACCAATTATTTTACGGGGACTCAAATGCCTTAAAACGGTACAAATATAAAATTACATTCTAATCACATCTGTGCCTTTATTCTACATAAAGGTGATTTGAACTTGCTTCTTCAATGAGATACAAACACTTTGGACATGCATAGACACATTAGTTACTTAATTTCTTATTATACATGTATTATTATTTATCTTTTTTTTTTGAGAAAAACGACAAGCGCCGGAATCCAGGGACGAACATATAGGGGAGCAGCGCTCATCACTAAACCGTGCTCTCATCTTGCGCGAGATAGGGATCAAACTCGGGAGGCCCACACTCGATCGCGAACACGCTACGCAGAACTCGATGATCGATGGGACCAAAGATGGTCCCTCGACCATATGATCATCATTCTACGTAGAAGGAAGTTTAAACTAAACTTTTCAATAGAAATTGAATACTCTACTTACAAAATCTCATATCAAATAAGGCGCAGACTTGATATTGAAGAAAATAATATACTATATAAAGTCAATGATTACAATAATTCATCACGTTCATTTGTACCTATGCAAAATAAATATATTTCTTTAATAACTATTAAAGAAATCAAAAATCATTTCCTTTATTTGTATATGACTAGACAAGTCGTTACTTTTAATTATTTATTAAAAAATTCAAAAACCATTTCCATTGTATACGGCTAAATAAGTTGTTAGTCTTAATTATTTAAAATCAACCATATAAATTTTTTCCATTCAATTTGTTTTAACTAAAAATTAAAGAACAAGATAAATTAAGTAAAGTTTCTTCTAGATGTTTTTGTTTATTACAATAAAGATCCTATCCCCAAAAATTTTTTACCTTCTTTTATGTAGCATCTACGAGTAATTTCAAGACATGTTCATATTGTTTTAAATAGTTTTCTCTTAATTTGTCAATAATAAGTATCATTCCTAATGTGTTTTGGATAAATTTATTTAAATTTTTTTTATATAGTATTTACCATTTATCTCAATAATCTCAATTTAACCAAGGTCATTTTTATTGTTTTTTTAACAAGAAAATATTCTTACATATATGTCTCGGTTCTATAGAAGTAAAATTTTAATTTAAAAGATATTTTATGATTATAAAAATCTTAGAAAAAGCTCTCTTATTTCCGGCTATCAATCAAAATTTAAACTATTCTAACGTGTCAAAATAATAAAAATAATTTAATAATAATTTAAAATTATTAAAACGAATACATACTTAAATGTCAAATTTAGTTCGGCGGAGGGGGATTGCATGTTAGGTATATAATTAAGTTACACTATTTTTTAGTAGGGTTTGGAAAGTCGGATGATTTCCCATTAAAGCTTTCTCAACAACACGGAACGCCTATATAAACCCCTTGAGGGCTTCCACTTCTCTACATCCCTTCCATTCTCCCTCTCTCCTTCTCCTCTACTTTGGCTAAAACTCAGAGCCATGGAGAAGCTTCTAATTATCTTCTTGATGTCCATATTAATGGCAATGAGAAGCTCTTGGGCTATTGATAGCGAACTCTTAGATGCTTCCCTGCTCGAGAAGTTCGTCGACGACCTCCCGGTCATGCCCAAAGTGCAGGGATTTAGAGTCAAAAACGGTGCCATTCTCCCCGGTCACCTCGCCATTGGCATGTTCGACAAGTTTTGGGTAGTCTTTTTTAGTGCTTCCATTGTGCTTTCTCTTAGTTTTTATTGAATTTCTTATGTAGGGGTGTTTATTTTCAGATAAACTTATAATCAAATTCTAAAACTCACATGGCTTAATTTAAAACATGTCTCTATTATTTTTTTTTTTTTTAAATGGAGGAGTTAGTCATATTTTTATTAAAAAAAATTATATAAAATAATTATGGTGTTACATCAATTAAGTTTATTCAAGTTTTATAATTTTAACATGCAATATGATATTAGGGTGGAATTATAATAGTGTTAACGAAGACACATTAATATGATTGCATTGTGTAATTATTTTAAAAACCAATATATTAATTTTATACTAAAATATTAATTTTTTTTTTGATAAATTATCATACTATCAAATAATATTATTTCAATAATGATCAGTAGTAGATATTTCATATCATTCTTAAAAATTGAGAAGTTTCTGATTCTATCACAATTTGTCTATATTTAGGAAAAAATAGAAAATGGGACCAAAATTCTTGTCGGTGTAATAAAAAATAGTTTGAATTTATCAATAATTCTAAAAAATCATAATTATTATTATTATTCTATCCTTTTAAAAAGTTAGTAAAAGAAAGAAATTCAAATACTTTTTATATTTATCAGAAATTCCACAGAGATATCCCAGCGACACGTGTCTTCGCGTACGGTCTCTCAAACGAATCAGCAACCGTACCGGGCCCCACTATAGAAGCTCTCCGTGGGGTCCACACTGACGTCACCTGGGAAAACTACCTCCCTTCTCACCACATCCTCCCATGGGATCCCACCATCACCAACGCCATGCCCTCCTCCGGCGGCGTCCCCACCGTCGTCCATCTCCACGGCGGCGTCCACCCTCCTTTCTCCGACGGCAACGCCAACTCCTGGTTCACCTCAGGCTTCCGCTCCACCGGCCCAACCTGGTCTTCTCCGACCTCCTCGTACCCCAATGTCCAATCCCCGGCAATCTCTGGTACCACGACCACGCCATGGGCCTCACCCGCGTCAACCTCCTCACCGGCCTCCTCGGCGCCTACATCCTCCGTGATCCCTACCTCGAGATCACCCCTTTCCTCCCTTCCTTCCCCTTCGATCTCAACCTCATGGTCTTCGATCGCAAATTCCGCGTCGACGGTTCCATCTACTTGAACTCCACCGGCAACAACCCTTCGATCCACCCTCAATGGCAACCCGAGTACTTCGGCGACGCCATCATCGTCAACGGCAAGGTCTGGCCTCGCCTCCATCGTCCAGCGCCGGCGCTACCGCCTCGAATCCTCAACGCCAGCAACGCTCGCTTCTTCCGCTTCTTCTTCTCCAACGCTCTCCCCTTCTTCCATATCGGATCCGACTCCACCTACCTCCCCAAACCCGTTAAGACCACTGGCTTCCTCCTCGCCCCATCCGAGATCGCCGATGTCATCGTTGACTTCTCCGACTCGCCGACTGACTCAGCGATCCTACTCAACGACGCGCCGTACCCGTTCCCCTCCGGCGAGACCGTCGACGCGACCAACAGCAAGGTGATGAAGTTCGTGATCGAACGGCAGAGATCTCCTGATGAGTCACGGATCCCGAGGCAACTCTTTGTTTTCCCTAAACCCTCGCTGCAAAGCGCTGTGAAAACGCGATACATCACGATGTACGAGTACACGAGCCCGAGTGACCAACCGACTCATCTCTATCTCAACGGGAAGGCATTCGAAGAGCCGGTGACGGAGACGCCGAAGTCAGGGACGTCTGAGATCTGGTACGTGATCAATCTAACGGGTGACAATCACCCGCTGCACATACACCTGGCCCACTTAGCAGCGCTGGAGCAACGCGAGATTTTGGAGCTGGAGAAGTTTAAGGATTGCATGACGAGGTTGAACGATGCGATCAAGTGCCACGTGGATGATCATGCGGTTGGAAAAAGGATAAGGTGGCAAAGTATGAGAGGGTTGGAAGAACGTGTTCAAAGGTTAAGCCAGGGTTCATGACCACGATGTTGGTTCGGTTCGAGTTACTTGGACCGGGGAATACAACGTACCCGTTCGATGCCACCGCTGAACCGGGTTACGTTTACCACTGTCACGTAAGTTTCCTTTTTCCCTTATCCTTATATACCATATAAATAAATTAATAAAAAATAATAATTATATACTTATATAATAAAAGGTATATAATTATTGATTGACAATGAATACAACTGCCAACAACTAGAGGGTCAGATTGGCACTAAATTTTTACATAGGGGCGTTTTATTTTTGAGTAGACCGGGATTAAATTCCATTTCTGCATAGGTGAGTCTGAGATTCGGTGACGATGCTCTCACAGTACAAATTCTGACATACTTTTAAAAATTATATAGGTTACTTTATTTATAGAATTTTTTATCAGTTAATATATTTGAAATCGGATGGTAGACTAGCAAGACAATCTGGCGATGAGTAGCCGAAACTCCAGATATGTAGATTATCATCTATTGTTATGTGATTGGTATTTTTGGAGTACTTTTTGTTTAAGTCATAATCGTTACATTGTTTTGACTCTTTTTTAAGTTGTATTTGGAAAATAAATTATATTATGAAAAGTTAATGGTGTTGTTTATATGGAATTTTTAATTCCTAATTCCATTAAAAATTTATTATTAAAATAATAATAATAATAATAATAATAATAATAATAATAAACTATATTAAAAAAAGGAAAAAAAGAGAGGAAAAAATACGGGGAGTTATAAATAAAAATAAGAATTATTGAATTTTTGGAAAAGAAGAAATCTCCCAACATACGGGGAGTTAGAAGATTTGGTGGGAGGGAGAAGACAAAAAGAGGGAAGAAAAATACAGAGTATTCATATGGAGGGTTTGGAAGAAAAGTGAGAAGGGAGAAGAGAGAGGAAGAATAGACAGAGGGAGCTTATACGAAAAAAAGAAAAACAAGAGAATTGAAGAAGGAGGAGGAAGAGGAGCGGAGAAGAAAAAAAAGGGGAAGGGGACAAATTACAGATTACTCATTGGGTGAGGGAAGAAATTGGAATCTAATTACACCATGCATTGCATAGATTATGATAGATGCCATGAGCTATGCCATTACATGTCTCCATATTTATAAATTGTTGTCTATGTGCATATGTTGTGCATGTCTTTTTTGTCCTTATTCTATCAATTCATGCATGCATTATTATTATTATTATTATTTAAAGAAAAAAAAATAGGAACTCATGCACGTTCATCCTTGCATGCATTCTTTTTTTTAAAAAAAATAAAAAATAAAAAATAAAAAATAAAAAGAACTCATGCACGTTCATGCCACATGCATTTAAAGAGAAACACATGCACGCACATGGCTGAGCATGAATTTCTTTTCTCTTTCGTGCTCTCTCTCTCTCACCAACTCAAGCGAAGAAGAAGAAGAGGCATGGCGTTCTGTGCGGCGATGGCGGAGATGATCCATGCCTACACGGGGCCCTCGCCGATTGCCTTTAAGATAAGAAGATTGGAAGAGGTCACCTGATCCAAATCAATATCTTGTTCAATTCTTTGGGACTTCGGAAATTGGTTTTGTTGCACCAGATGATGCTCAGGTGTTTGCCAATGAATCCAAGAGTAAGTACTAATAGCTCGATGTCAGTGTAAGACTGTCAAATATTTTGCTAGTGCTGTGGAGGAGATATGCAAAGGTTTTGAAGAACTCCAAAAAAAGGAAGAAGGCACCAATTAATAGTGGTACATGTATGCCAAGTATAAAATTTTGCCCAAGTTGACCTCTGTCTCTTCTCCAGTAAAGGGAAAAAAAAATCTCACAATTAATCCTTATTGTGGTCCAGATGATCAAAATTCTATGGATGTATATGCCCTGAAAAAGAAAGTAGAGAAGGTTCTCCCAAAACGCTCTGCTGCTAGGGGAATTCCATCTCTTTGTAATACTGAGAAGGCCATGAGGGTCTGATTGACAATTAATGAGCCTTTAGCTTTAATATTTGATTGTAAAAATGCGGGTAATGGGCAGAAGGCAGTTGAGGATAATGGCTATGTAAGATCAAGGGCAATTCTTGAATCATAGGGTGAAGCAGTCAAGGTTCTGAAAGCACACAATAATCACAAATTACAGTAATAGTTGAAGGAATATTTTACTGAGGGAAGGGAAATAGTCCGATGCTTCATTTGATGGTGTTAAAAGAAAAATCTCCAGTTACTGTTTCAAGAGCCGATGCAGATGTTGCTGAAATAGAAAATAAAAAATAAAAAATAAAGGATGAGTAAAAAAAAAGAGAAGAGAAAAGATAGGAAAAAAAATTAAGGATGAAGTCATGGGTATGATACGAAAGTGTAAGGGGGAGGTCATGAGTATGATTAAAAAAAAATGAAGGATAACCCAATGGTACGACACCAAAGTGTAAGAGTGAGGTTATGGGTTCAAATTCCTCTCTCGATAGTACTGTTTTTATGTCTTTGTTTATATCTTATTAGCGGGGATTAACATAATGTACGTCGGGTTCAAAATCTTGTTGAGTCTTGTTTATATCGTAAAAAGCGTGACATGTCACTATTATTATTAAAAAATGAGAAGAGGTTAAAACCTCAGAAATCTCCATAAACCCTTGAGAATATCGTTTCAAAGTGTTTCAAAAGGAAACGAGAGAATTAGGAAAGATGACTAGAGTTGGATGTATTTATTACTAAGATTTATTTGTAATTACTACTGCATAAATCTATTTAATTAATGCCCTGCAATTTTGTTGATATATAAAATTTGGAATTTTCATATGATCTCTCCCTTGTTTTGTCATTATTATAATGTTGACATTTAATAGAAACTCTTATATAATACTGCTTTTGCCAAATAACCCCTCTCCTGTACTCCCTGTGCATCAAAAGAAAAAAAATTATTCTTCAATTGATATTAATTTATGAATAATAATATTTCAAATGTAATTCTTGATTATTTATTGAGTTTTATTAGAATATAGATGTAAATCAATTTATAAATAATAAAATAGTTATATATATAATGACTTATTTATATTTTTTTTTTTGCTTATTTTTATCATTACTTACAAAACACAAAAATGATGTGTCATTTGAAATAGTAATTATTTTGTTATATGATACTTATTATTATGACATTCCAATTTTTTTTTTAAAAAAAATAGACTTAACACGTAAGTAGCGTACATATATAAGCACAAAATTATTTTTTTTAATATATTTGTGTTTTTCACCATGTATGAAAAGATGTTAAAACTAATTTTTTCACAGGGCTTAAATATCTTAAGGCTGTGTATAAATATAAAATTACGTGTACATATATAAGCACAAAATTATTTTTTTAATATATTTGTGTTTTTCACCATGCATGAAAAGATGGTAAAACTAATTTTTTCAAGGGGCTCAAATATCTTAAGGCTGTGTATAAATATAAAATTACATTCTCATCACATTTGTGCCTTCATCTTACATGAAGAATGATTTGAACTTGCTTCCTCAATGAGATATAAACACTTAAGGCATGTATAGACATATTAGTTATTTAATTTTTCATTAGATATGTACTCTCATCTTACGTGGAAGGAAGTTTAAACTAGATTTTTCAATAGATATCCTATTTACAAAATCGGATATCAATAATATAGTACTGTTACTTCTAAACCCAAACAAAACCGGAAAATTTTTTTTTAATTAAATCAATTAATTTAAAACCTTTGCCATTTTGTAAACATCACCCGTCAAAGCTTTCTTGCTTGCCTGCCACCCCACATATAACTTACTATTCTTTCTTCAATAATAAAAAATATATCATACATAGACATTATAAATATGGAAATAACCCAAATAAGGCGCAGACTTTCTTAGCACTTGCTAAAGATGATATTAAAGAAAATAATATAATATATAAACTCAATGATTACAATAATTCATCAAGTTCAATAACAGAAAATCATATTTGTACCTATGTAAAATAAATATATTTCTTTAATAACTATTAAAAAATTCAAAAATCATTTCCATTGTATACGACTAAATAAGTCGTTAGTTTTAATTATTTATTAAAAAAATTCAAAAACCATTTCCATTGTATACGACTAAATAAGTTGTTAGTCCTAATTATTTGAAATCAACTATATAAATTTTTCCCCATTCAATTTGTTTTATAAAAAAAAAATTAAAAAATAAGATAAATCAAGTAAAGTTTCTTCTAGATGCTTTTTTGTTTATCTCAATTTTTTTATAAAATCCTATCCCTGAAGTTTTTTTACCCTCTTTATGTAACATCTACAAGTAATTTCAAGACATGTCCATATTGTTTTAAATAGTTTTCTCTTAACTTGGTATCATTTCTAATTTGTTTCGGATAAATTTATTTTAAATTTTTTTTTAGTATTTGGCATCCATCTCAGTATTCTCAATTTAACCAAGGTCATCTTTGTTGTTTTTAACCAGAAAATGTTCTTACATATATATTATAATTGGTCTAATAACAGTTCTATAGAACTAAAATTTTAATTTAAGAGATATCCTCGGTTAAAAAAATAGTACCAGAAGCTTTTTTTATTATCGAGTATCAATCAAAATTTAAACTATTCTAACATATCAAAATAATAAAAATATTTCAATAATAAATTAAAATTATTAAAACGAATACATATATACTTGAATGTCAAATTTAGTTAGGCGGAGGGGGATTGCATGTTAGGTATATAATTAAATTTCACTATTTTTTAGGGTTTGGAAAGTCAGGTAAACAGTGGATGATTTCCCATTAACGCTTTCTCAACTACACGGAACGCCTATATAAACCCCTTGAGGGCTTCCACTTCTCTACGTCCCTTCCATTCTCCCTCTCTTATCCTCTACTTAATTTGGGTAAAACCCAGAGCCATGGAGAAGCTTCTAATTATCTTCTTGATGTCCTTATTAATGACAATGAGAAGCTCTTCGGCTATTGATAATAAGCTCTTAAATGCTTCCCTGCTTGAGATGTTCGTCGACGACCTCCCAGTCATGCCCAAAGTACAGGGATTTAGCATTAGAGACCGCGCGATTCTCCCCGGTCACCTCACCATCGGCATGTTCGACAAGTTCTGGGTACGTCTTTTTCTACATCTTCCTCTTTAATTACTGAATTTCTTGCATAGAGTGTTAATTTTCATATTGCTACGGAATCAAATTTTAAAACTCATGCGGCATAATTGTGTTAATATATTAATTTTTTTTTATAAATTAGCAGCAAGCACCTATTTATTATTTTTCATTATGTTTGAAAGGTTTGAACTATAATATATTAATTTCACACGTGTACACATCCCAATTTTTTTTTAATAAAATTTTTATTTATTTATTTATTAAAAAAAATGATCTTGATTGTTGATTATACAGAATAATTATGGTGTTACATCAATTAAGTTTATTAATGTTTTATAATTTTAACATGCAATATGATATTAAAGTGGAATTATAATAGTGTTAAGAAAGACACACTAAATATGATTGCACTGTGGAATTATTTACAAAAACAATATATTAGTTTTACACTAAAATATTAATAATTTTTTGTATAAATTATAATACTATCAAATAATTCTATTTCAATAATGATCAGTAGTTAATATTTCATATCATTCTCAAAAATTGAGAAGTTTCTCATTCTATCATCATTTGTCTATATTTACCAATAATGTTATTTACTTTCAGTTTTTTATTGTTAGTTGTTTTTTTTCTCTATTGCACTCTTTTATTTTTATTTTTTAATAAATTGATGATTTATTCACTTTTATTAAAGTCTATATTTAAAAAAAGAAAATGACACCAACATCATTGTCCGGTGTAATAAAAAAACTTTTGAATTTATAAAAAAATTCTAAAAAATCATCATATTTATTATTCAATCCTTAATTTTTATAAAAGCTTTGAAAAAGAAAGAAATTAAAATACCTTTTATATTTATCAGAAATTCCACAGAGATATCCCAGCGACACGTGTCTTCGCGTACGGTCTCTCAAAGGAATCAGCGACCGTACCGGGCCCCATTATAGAAGCTCTCCATGGGGTCCACACTGACGTCACATGGGAAAACCACCTCCCTTCCCACCATATCCTCTCATGGGATCCCACCATCCCCAACGCCATGCCCTCCTCCGGCACCGGCGTCCCCACCGTCGTCCATCTCCACGGCGGCGTCCACCCTCCTTTCTCCGACGGCAACGCCAACTCCTGGTTCACCTCCGGCTTCCGCTCCACCGGCCCAACCTGGTCTTCTCCGACCTCCTCGTACCCCCAATGTCCAATCCCCCGGCAATCTCTGGTACCACGACCACGCCATGGGCCTCACCCGCGTCAACCTCCTCACCGGCCTCCTCGGCGCCTACATCCTCCGTGATCCCTCCCTCGAGATCACCCCTTTCCCTCCCTTCCTTCCCCTTCGATCTCAACCTCATGGTCTTCGATCGCAAATTCCGCGTCGACGGTTCCATCTACTTGAACTCCACCGGAAACAACCCTTCGATCCACCCTCAATGGCAACCCGAGTACTTTGGCGACACCATCATCGTCAACGGCAAGGTCTGGCCTCGTCTCCACGTCCAGCGCCGCCGCTACCGCTTCCGAATCCTCAATGCCAGCAACGCTCGCTTCTTCCGCTTCTTCTTCTCCAACGCTCTCCCCTTCTTCCATATCGGATCCGACTCCACTTACCTCTCCAAACCCGTTAAGACCACTGGCTTCCTCCTCGCCCCATCCGAGATCGCCGATGTCATCGTTGACTTCTCCGACTCGCCGACTGACTCAGCGATCCTACTTAACGACGCGCCGTACCCTTTCCCTTCCGGCAACCCAGTCGATGAGACCAGTGGCAAGGTGATGAAGTTCGTGATCGAACGGCAGAGATCTTCTGATCCGTCACGGATCCCGATGCAACTATTTGTTTTCCCCAAACCCTCGATGCAAAGCGCTGTGAAAACGCGATACATCACGATGTACGAGTACACAAGCCCGAGTGACCAACCGACTCATCTCTATCTCAACGGGAAGGCATTCGAAGAGCCGGTGACGGAGACGCCGAAGTCAGGGACGTCTGAGATCTGGTACGTGATCAATCTAACGGGTGACAATCACCCGCTGCACATACACTTGGCACACTTAGCAGCGCTGGAACAACGCGAGATTTTGGAGCTGGAGAAGTTTAAGGATTGCATGACGAGGTTGAACGATGCGATCAAGTGCCACGTGGATGATCATGCGGTTGGGAAGAGGGATATGGTGGTCGAGCATGAGAGGGGTTGGAAGAACGTGTTCAAGGTTAAGCCAGGGTTCATGACCACGATGTTGGTTCGGTTCGAGTTACTTGGACCGGGGAATACAACGTACCCGTTCGATGCCACCGCTGAACCGGGTTACCTTTACCACTGTCACGTAAGTTTCCTTTTTTTTCCCAATATACCTATATAATAAATTAAATGATTTATTAAAAATTTAAATCAATTAAACAATCATTTTTTTAATCCGTAAATATGATTTAGATATATATATATATATAACGTTCTTTACTTTCGTGATAAAAAAATTCATTTAATTGTGAAGGTGAAATCCAAAAAAAAAAAAAAAAGGATTTATTTGGACAGTGGGAAGAAAATTCAAAATTAAATTTTACATCTCTAAAAAGTTATCCTCTATGTAATTATATTTATTATGCATTGTTTTGTTATTACCTGGATTTGGTTGTCTATTAATTTCTCTCTGGAGGTGGTGTGCCGCGCTAGAGTATAATCCTTTTCATATGATGATGATCTAATCCTTATTATATGATCTAATTTGTAGAATATAAAAATTATATGAGTCACTTTATTTATAAAATTTTTTGTCACTAATATATTTAAAAATGCAGATAGTGGACCATGAGGACAATGCCACGATGAGAGCCATCTGAAACTCCAAATATGAGATTAATTATCATCTATTGTTGTGTGATTAGTATTTTGGGGTATTTTATTTAAATTATAATCATTCTGTTGTTTAACTTTAACTTTCTTTGGTTATATTTGGAAAATAAATTATATTATGAAATGTTAATGGTGTTTATTTCAAAAATGTTAATGGTGTAATTTTTTTGTTATTTATGTAAAAAGTCGTTTTAGTTTTTGTACGTTCTCCATTTTTAATGCATTCGTGGAAAAATAAAATAAATAAAAATAAAACTCATTTACTGTGTATGATTATACAAATGGTTTATTATTATAGGTTAAAACGCAATTTTTTTTGTTGTGTTTTGCCATGATATTAAAAAAAATATATATATTATTTATTTAAGTGCTTGTATGATGTAGAGACGAATCAATATATATATATATATATATAGTGGCGGAACTAGGAGGAATATGAAGGTGGTGTTTGATTCAAAGAATTAAAAATAAATTTTAAATGTTCCGTATAAAAAAATCAATATATATATATATTATATTATATTGTAGATTGGTCAAATGACATGTCATTACTGTTCGATCCATCCAATTTAACAAAAAAATAATAATAAAAACAATGAGGGCTATAAAAATTATAAAGACAGTTATAATTTTTTTTAAGATTGACCAAGTAAAAAAACAAAAAAAAAAACAATAAATTTTTGAAAATATTTTTAAAAAAATATTTTTATGTGTTATATCATAGTTACAAAAGCCAGTGTCAAATAAAAAATTTTAACAAAAGTTTTTAAAAATATAATTTTTATATTGTATAAATTAATTTATAAAAAAAACAAAGGGGATAAATAATAGATTTTTGGAAAAAAAATTTCTACTAGATAAACTAATAGGTCAAATAATAAAGTTTTTGTAAATATTTTTTTTTAAAAAAAATATTATATTATAGACTATAGTATTAGTTTAGAAAAAGAATTGATATTTTAAAAAAACTAAAAATAAAAATGAGAGAGAGAAAAGTAAAAAGGAGGGGGTGCTTCTACCACTAGCCTTATCTGCGGACGTTCGTAGGTGAGCACAGTGTTCATTACTGTGCTACAGTGAGGTGTAATCAATAGTTAACTGACGGCCCACAGCAACGTTTACAGATTATGAATTTGTGAACTTTCGTAGAAGGTTGAAGCTCTCTATATATATAGACATTATGAATCTGTGAACGTTTGTATGTATCAATGAATGTAATGATGCTTGAAAGATCATTTTACAAGGAAGTAAATTTTTCCCCCAAAATTATATTTTGGATATATTTTTAAAATTATTTTGAGTAAAATCTTGAAACACTTAATTTAATGTTTTCTAGTAAACCTATGCATGATTGCTAGAATTTTTTGTGGAAATTTTATATATTTTCTGCCCAATGGCTGTGCACAGAATGATGATGTCGGTGATATTTAAGAAAAAATTTATAACTATCACCATTACTTATATTACTGAAACCTCTAATAGAGTCTCATTATAAGTATATCGTTGTTATTATTGTTATTGTTATTATTATTATTATTATTATTCATCAAATATACGTATATAAATTACAAGCTAAGCAATTAATGATTTAATAAAAATCTAAACCGTAAATTATGGTCTCTTATCATTCAAATTTAAAAATATAATAGAAGTTTTTGTACTTTTAGAGAAATACAGAAAAGCCAGAACCTTTAACTTGCTTTTAACTCAAGAGGAGAATCAAATACTTACCTTTTTATTACAAAAACTATAATAATGTTTGAAAAAAATATAAATATTAATTTATATGGCATATTAATATATATATATATATATATATATATACAAATGACATGTCAGAATCTCAGATACTTAAATTTCATTTAAAATCTTGTTGTTGCTACAATAATAATTCATTATTAATTTAATAATGGAGGTGAAACTCATAAATCTTGTTATTGAAGTTGTTATTATTTATTTATCTTGAAACCAAGAAAAAAAGTCAAAAATTTAATTTTACATTATTAAAAACAAAACACTTTTAGCATTTATGTAAATTATATATTCGTTAAAAAAATATTGTTTTCTTCATTACTGGTTTATGAAAAGCCTACTTGCACCATGCTTGGTGCAACTCAAGTTGCTTTGCATCTTACAAGGTTTTAAGTTTTTTTTATTACAATGTGATCATTACTTATTCATTTAATTTCAACTTTCAGACTTTCCATTTAGATAAAATAAAAATAAACAAACCAATAATATTCACTCTTTAACTATGTGCGCATTTATATATAAATTGGAGAAGAGGAAAGAGCCAAGAAAGTGAGCATGGTTGTATCCCACACTCTTGAGTGCACTTGGGTGGATGTATCTGGATTTGGCCTTCTTTTTCTTTGTGGACAAGTTGTGCCGAGTGGTGAGTCTTTATTATAATTTAATTTAATGCTTTGATAGTTGTAGGTTACAAGAGTATATATTATATATATATTACCAATGACTTATTTCTTTCTTTATTTATTTTATTAAAAGCACATACACAGTTAAGGAGTTATTGAGGAGCCTATACATGGACAAAATATTAATCATTCAATCGATATGCTTTAATTCAGCAACACAGAATTTTAATTTATACCTATACTAAAAACCTGTTACTAACGATTAAATGATCAGAGTTCGAATCATAGGTGAGAGCATATTTCTAAAAGTGTGAGTAATAGTTATGTGCAGATGTTCTCAGTGCCCATATATATACAAATTTTTCTCCCACTTATTCCGCCAAGATTTATGCAAACCCTTACCTGATGACTATCATTGGGTATGAATTTTTTGGTCAATGACTTTGTATGTCTTGACTTTATTTGTGGAATTTTTGTCACTAGTGTATTTGGAAATGCAGATAATGGATCATTAAGATAATGCCATCATGAGAGACAAACCACTGAAGCTCCGGCCACAAACATCGGTAATGGTTTATTATATGTCTAAGTCCATTCATTTTGTTCCTTTTTATATGTCAATGCTTTCCAGATTTTCTAAATAGAAATATTAGCCATGCTCGAAAAGAGAAAATGTTAATAGGATCAGAAGAAGAATATTAATGCAATACTTTTATTACTATAGTCTCAAAATAAATACAATTTTACACAAACTTGAATCATCACATGAGCTTTTAGTTTTTCTTCTCCAAAAAGGATAAACTGAAATAAATGATTATGAAGAACAAGATGATGAGATTAACACTTCTGTGCTTACTAGACAGGTAATTTCTGCAATCAAGTTTCAACTGATTCTTCAAAGGAATTTTTCGGCTTTGTATTTGATTTGTGGATTCTTGATGTCATCTTGGCTCTGGATTAATCGAATCTCTAAACTACTTGTTTGCGGATCAAACCCGGCTTTTAAATAGTCAGACACAGTTCTTTGTAGTAAAGCCTGTAAAATGAGATAATAAAAATCGGCATATCAGTAATGCCTTATTATATCGAAAGAATCAACTGAAGCAATTTATAAAAGTAACGGTGTTTCCTTGCCATGCGAGGACCAAAATGACAGTTCCTAAGGGAAAAAAGAAAGAAAGAGCCTTGTGATAAACATGTGTCTAATCGATAAAAACTCAATGTAACGATCATGAGAAGTTTTTATGCTTTTGCCAAACTACTCTAGTTTCCAAATGTAAACTACCGAATTTTTTTTTTTTCTGGTTCAATATACTATTCATAAATCAGTTCGAGGAATGGTTAACATGAGAAAGAAAGACATCAATAACCAAGATATGCAAAAGTAATAGACAAATTAAATAAGGCATTAAAACAGATCAAATGAAGATACCTGCAAACTTGATACTGCAAGCTCTGATGCTATCTCAAGGTTATCAGGGTATTTCTGGTAAAACAGAAGTATGATGTTAAGATTCTAGTTGTTTGGGAAAAATCAATTTATTGGTGAAACTGATGAATTTAAGCTGGTTATAGAATCCGGTGGCCTTACATTGCTCCATCCTAGTAAAAGTGCAGTCGTTAAATCCCCGGTTCCCTGCATGTTTTAGCCGCACTCAAGATCCATAAACACCAAAAGAATACAGGATGTTATTTGACAGCATGAGTTCGAAACTAAGGATGTCGACATATTAGTTTTCTCTCTTTTGACATAAAACAAGATCAAGATGAGACTTTTTTTAATTAATGAAAACATTTAGGGAACAAAATGAAAAAAGAGGTGGCATAGTTCTGCTACTTATACTGCAACACGTACCGTGAAATATGTGGGAATCTTGGGTATTGCTATCTTAAATTGTTCAGGTGGATGATCCTGCAGGAAAAATGCCCTTAGTATGAATTAAACAAGGCTAACCTATGGATAAATTAATAATAGCAATATGATCAAAATAAACTACAAGGCTAAGAACCCAAGTCATATTAAAGTTATTAAAAAAAAAAAGGCTTCTTCATATTATAAGCATAATGAAGCAGAGAAGCCCATAGACAAACTGACTTCTTGTGGTTTAAAATTATAACAGAACTTTTACAGTTTCCTGAACTGTGATTATTTTTATCAAAATGACTGCATCTATTCTTTTAATCAAGTTGAATGGGGATGTGGAGATTCCAAATTTATGCAGCTCATAAAAGGTATCCTAATACAGATGTGAAAAAAAATGTATTACCTTTTCTTTCTGATGGCTGCCAATAAGAAGAAGAGTTCCATTCAAATGCAAACTGGTTATTACCACCTGAGGTGAAAACATATCCAAGATTAAGAAGAAACAATATAAACAAACAGTAGACCAGAAGCTCAAATTGAAAATGGCTGTAAAAATCAGGATTATGTCTATTCCAAGCACATCTCCTACCTAAATTTGTCTCAGCAAGAGAAGTACTTCTTAAGGCCGGTGACAATATTTATTAGTTAAAAAGGGTCAAAAATCATGCTAAAAATTTCAATATAATCCAAACATTGGAATGAACCAATGAAATCTAGCATTTCGGTGGATAAATCCTGCAACTTCTAATAACATTGACAAGCACAAATACCAAATGTGACAAACCTTCTTTGGTCCAGCTGCATGAAGAATATTGCATGCTTCCAAGCCATCTCTTTCAGAAGTGATTCTACAACACATTAAGTGATTTCTTTCAGCACAGATATTTCTACAAGTGCTGGACAATATGCAAAGAAAGAACAAAAATGGATGAAATGGAAAGGAGTCTCTACAGTTAACATGTGAAATGATTTATTTAACAGGTTACAACAAAAATTAAATAGATAAACAACTTCTAAGCATCAAAATTACACCTACATCTACATGGCAAGATAAGTGTAAACAATAAAAAATAATAGAGAAAACAACAAACAAATAAGAGACGTTTCAGTAAAAATCAAACAGTTCCCACGACAAGTAGAGAGGTAAGATCAAGCTTTATGCTCTATTTCTTGTATAAAAAAAATAAATTCTTATGCCACACTTCAACTCTAAACTCTAGATAGGCACTAATTAGCCTGGATAAGATAAGAACAAACTAACAAAACATCAAACTAACTATATTAACTAGAACTAGGATAATGTTAACTAAACTAACATAAACTCATTTTAACATAACGTTTATATGTCCTTCCACAATAGGAGCATGTACAGCATCAATCACAGGCAGTGTAATACAAGTTATCAACATGGAAAAAAACTGAGATACATATTCAAAGAACCATATTATAAAACCTATTGGTTCATTGGATATGATGGTGTATGACCAAATAAATTGTATTAAATTACTTGCCCATAGAATTGACCACAGCATTTGACCAAAGTTTAAGATCCACAGGTCCATTATATGAACAATATTTTTCTTCCCTAATAAAAGGCATGCAGAAAATGAAATAAATCTTAACAACGAAAAGCAAAAACGTAACGCAATAGAATTACTTCAATCCTGTCAACTGTTCAGCCTCAAATTGGTTTGGAGTAAGCATTGAAGCCACTGGAACAACCTGAAATTTAGAAAGTCAACATGGAAAATTTAGGCACCAAACATTTTGCCTGACCTAACTCATTATGCACGATATCGACATATTGATTGCTGGCTTTTTTCCACCAAAGTGTATGCAGCAGTCAATTATGCATCACATGCTCAAATATTTAATCTACAACCTAAGCATTAGTACATTAAAAAAAAGTATATGTGTCAATTAAGTGATTTGAAGGCAACTTGAGGAACAAAAAAAATCATGATGTAATATGTTTACCTTCTCACGGTATACTGATACTAGCTCTGGAGGAACATATAGCTTTCCTTCATCACCCATGACTGGGTCACAAACTGAATAAGGGAAAAACAATTAATGGCAGTGATAAAAAACAAAAAGTACAAAGTATAATGGCATAGCAACATAATTACCGTATATGAGCCCAGGATTGATAGAACGCAGTCTTTCTACAACTTGTAAAACAGTATTTAAAAATGAAACTGACCCAATATAACCTGAAACACAACAAAATACGAGAATCAAACTACGAACAAAGACAATAACAATGAGATAGAGAATGGTGTTCCTCACATACATCCAAATCTATAATCACTGCAAGGTGAAAACTGTGTATATGACTCCAGTGACTTCCAAGGTAAAGAATTCAAACAATAGTTGATGTGCAGAAGCTTATTACATGCATCACAAGATAACTTTCTTGACAGTAATATCAGGCTTACAGCACAACACATGATGCAAAATTATATATTCGGTGGCATAGAACAAAAGATTTATCACAAATAGGGTACTCTTCACATGCCAAATGCAGACCCTAGAGTTGAAACCACTTACAGACAGACGAACATGGCAATATTTTTCTGGCCCAACTGTCAATGTCCTTGGATGTACATCCCCACCCATTTACAAGTGTATTATCAATAGTTAAAAGGTACAGAAATTTGTCCATCTTAAGCTTTTTAATTCAATTATAGAAGAATAATTGAGATCGTTTGTAGTCTATGCTCATGAATCATATCAATTAATTCGAAGTATACAAAAACATAATAGTCACTTAAAATAATTTATTCAACATATGGTCTTCCAAGAGAAAATTAAAAAAAGCAAACTTCCGGGAAAATGCAGGCCCTTGTGAAGTTATTCTACAACATCCATTATGGCATCGTTTTGATCTAACAACAGCAAAAAGAATGACACGACGGCTCACCAGTTAGCAAGTGAGTGTAGTATAATAAATCATTCCCAGCAAGGCCTTCAATCAGATCCCACAATTGCTTCCCATCCAGAACCTGCCCCTTAAAACTTGGATATCCTGCAAATCAGGAAAAAAAAATCATCTTTTTAGACCAAAAAACATCAATGAATAGATTAAGAACAAATAAGTCATTCACCCAGCCAAGCGCTTGTACATTCAATGGTGAAAACGCACCGAATTCAAAGGCCCTTGCGAGGGAATTATATAAAGCATCTTGCCTGTATGATTAGAGAACTGCACTGAATTGATCGGATCCACATCATAGCCAAGAAGCTGCAAAGGAAACACCGCGGACTTGTTGCCAACGTATCCCTAGAATTCACAACCACCAATCCCACATTGAAAAATCCGAAGAATCAATAAAACAAACACCTTGCGTGCAAAATCCCAAAGAAAAGCGCAAAAAAGCTGGGATTTTTAGGGGACCTGGACGGTGTGGGACTGGATGCTGAGGACTCGGCCGGTCTCGGAAGGGAGAGCGAGGGCGAGGATCGGCGGGGGCGCCATGGATGATGATGAAGATGATGATGATGGGCTGGAGAAGAAGGGGTCGGAACGGCGAAGAAGCGGAGAAAAGAAGGAGAGCTTGGGGATGACAAGGCGGCTTGGCATGTGAGAGAAATCGTTAGGTTAACATGAAGACCATGTGGCCGTTGCGTTTGAAGTCAATGTGGACCCCACTTTATAATTATTATAATAATTATTATTATTATAATAATTGAAATATGACTTTTTTTTTAATGAATATATTTAAAAAATTATTTGAAATAAATATTTTTATTTTAGAAAATCTTCTTATTGCCGATGAAAAACAAAAAGAGAAATAATAAAAATTTTTAGAAACTGGTGGATCTTTACCTTGCTTGTGTTTTGAGAGTTCTTGAGTTTAAAATCTCTCGAGCACAATGCATAAGTTGTTTATCGTCAATTTATCAAATAATAAAATATTTATTAAAAAAAATAGATAGACCATGAAAAAAATAGTTTTCCCAACATATAAATAGTTGTATAAATGGTTGTGAGTTCATATTTTCATTATCATTGGTAAAATTTAACTCCACTTCATTAGCATTTAAGCAATATAAAGGTTAGAGGGAGGAGACAAGTGCAAAGAAGGGTAGCAATTAATAAATAGAATAAGTTGTGTTTGGTGGTGTTGGTTGAATTCTCAAACTTGACTATATATATCTAAAATATTTTAATCATAGTTTATTTTTTTTTTAAAATTATTTATTGAAAACAAAAAAAAGGGGATAAAAAACCGGGATTGGAGAGAGAGAGGAAGGATTGGATGAAACCGGGATACCATGTCGGTATCCCATCCAATCAAAGGATGCCACCTCATCGCTAAAATATATTAGGTTTCCAAATTAGTAAAAAACTTGAAATGTTTGCATGCAGTTACAAAACTCCTCCTCCTACATTCATGCTTGAAAAGTTTATTTATCAGCTTTTTTGGCCCGCCAAAATGAAAGAAAATTATTTCTCCCAAGAGCTCACTCTCATCTTCTTTGTTTGTTTCTTCATCTTCTTCCTTCTAGAAAACCATAATTCTAATAACTTCTATAGTTGGCATTTTAACAAACATATTGTGTGCAAGATAATTTGTAAAATAATAAAAATCTCCTTGTATTAGTAATAATTTCTAATTACAATCATTCACCAATGTTATTCACCATCTAAATATAATTTATTTATATTTTATTATATAATGTTTGTACTTGGTTTGAGAGTTCTTCCTCATGGTCGTCTCTTTCTTTGATGCTTCCCTGGCAACAATCCAGTCGTCCCTTTGCAACAATCCAATTGGAAGTTAGAAATGCTTTAGATATGAGGTGGCGTTTGTTTTTGAAAATGAGAGGAGAGAAATCTCAAAACTGCAAATCTACCGGCATAAATCTAGGAGTTTTGTAGTGCGTGTGCAAACATTTCAAGTTTTTTCTAGATTTTTATAAAAATACAAACTAAAATATTTTAGTAATGAGGTGGCATCCTTTGATTGGATGGGATACCACACCGACGTGGTATCCCGGTTTCATCCAATCCTTCCTCGATTGGAGATTGGAATCTCAAGCAGTAGCCAGTGGCTTGTTCTCAAAATGGAAATCCATCACTGCCGTCCATCTCACTGGCCAACGAAATCCATCCGTCCATTTCCATCACCAATCGCAAGCACCCGCCTTCCCTTCTTCCCCATTTCCGCTTCATCTTCTCCGAAGCTTCGCCAGCTCCGGCGACCGTATACCACGGTGCTCATCGTCCCAACCGGCGTCGGCGCCACCATAGGTGGTTTCGCCGGCGATGCTCTTCCTGTGGCTCGCACCATGGCTTCCGTTGCCGACTGTCTTATCTCCCATCCCAACGTGCTCCCTCTCTCTCTCTCTCTCCCTTCGCACTTGAGTTCATCTCCATCTCTGGATTTCCAATGCTGATACCCTTGATCTTTGGTTTGAATCCAGGTGCTGAATGCGGCGATGCTCTATTGGCCAATCCCCAATGCACTCTATGTGGAGGGATACGCTCTTGATAGGTTTGCAGAGGGATCCTGGGCTCTCCGACCAGTTCACCAAAACAAGGTATGCAGATCATATGTTGAAGAGAAAAAAGAGGAATTTTTTATTAGGGTTTGATGGATTTGTTTGAAATGGATGAGGAATAGGTGGGCTTGGTGCTTGATTCTGGGATGGAAACAGAGCTCAGGGTGAGGCATTTACAGGTTGCAGATGCTATGAGAGCTTCATTAGGGTTGCCTGTCATGGAATATGTTGTCACTGATAGTCCTTTGCAGGTGCTCTTCTTCTTCATTTGTCCATTTGCAATGTAAATGCAAATTTATGTGAATTTGGTGAAAAGTTAGATACATGGTATGATACTCTTCTTCTTTTTCTTCTTCTTCATCATCAACAAGGTGACAATTTTATAATGTTAAAGTGATTTTAATGTAGATTGATGTATGGTTTGATGAATTTTCTACTTTTTTGAACAGATTGATATAGTGCTTAAGTGATTTTAGTGAGACAGATGCATGCCATGATTCTCTCCTTATCTGGCAAAGTGACAATTATACAGTGTTGAAATAATTCTAGTGAATCTTGATGCATGAAAATGATATTCTCCTTCTTTAGCATAGTGACAATTTGTTAGTGTGTGAGTGATTTTTAGTCAAGATATATGTGTGGTTTATCGAATTCTCTTCATTGAACAAAGTGGCAATTACTTATTTGTTTGTTGATATAGTCGTTATAATTGTGTGTGTTTGGCAACAAGTTGAAAGGATTCAAAGTGATCTCTTTTTTGTCAAGGGAACCAAAATTGAACTTATAATTACCGGTCAAGAGATGAAATACTACCCATTGCATTATCCTGTTGAATTAATTTATGAGGTTTTGTGAATTTGTATAGGTTGAGAAATGGATTGATCCAATCACTGGTCAATCAACAGGGAGGATTGAACGCCCTGATTCATTATTAAGGGCAGTGCAATCTCTAGTTAATCATGCACAAGTAGATGCAGTAGCAGTTGTGGGACGCTTCCCGGATGAAGAAGTTGGTGACTTGGATGATTATCGACAAGGGAAGGTATTAATCTACACTAAGTTTCTTCTCTTATGTGATGCTATGCACTAATTATTCTATTAATTTCCCGGTCAGAGAAGCATTTACATAACCTATTTGTTATACGGCATAAGACAAATGAAATAAGTAAAAGATTGCTGCTAAATATAAGATCAATTTAGCATGAGTCTTTGATGATGTGATCTATTGCAAGGTTCTTACTTTTATGTTGATGTCCTGCAGGGTGTCGATTCATTGGCTGGAGTTGAAGCAGTTATCAGCCATCTAGTTGTGAAGGAGTTCCAGATCCCTTGCGCTCATGCGCCTGCAATGTTGCCTCCTCCTCTAACATCATCATTGGCCCCAAGATCTGCTGCTGAAGAGGTTAGAATAATCTTTCCTTCAAACTTTATCGCTTTCATGCCTGTGTGTTTTTTGCAAATTATGAAGACACCAAAAGACCAGTTTTCTTGATTCAAGATCAATTTCGTTGGTATTATATAACTTTTAATTCAACAGATAGGATATACATTTCTACCGTGTGTGCTTGCTGGGTTAAGTACTGCACCACAATATGTAGTGATAAAGCATGGATCATTGGATGATGGTTGCGTATTGGCTACCGATGTTGACAGTGTTGTTCTACCTATTAATGCTTGTGGAGGGGACGGTGCTCTCGCATTCGCAAAAAGATTGAAAAAAAAGGTTGCATTGCTGAATCTTTTATCCTTTGTTTATTTATTTATTTGATAAATGTTGACAAGCCACAATCTTTAACCATTGTTGTGAGCGAAAGTTATCCCTCAACCTGTCACTTATTGCAAAGGCCGTCATTTATCTTTGATTTATCAGTCTTTCTTCGTGTTTCCATCCTTTCAGATTTTCAAATTTCATATTAACTCTTGTAAGTTTTTGTACATTGTGCCGAAAGAGCTCTAGTTAAGATTAGGTACTAGTCACGATCTGAGCAACATGAAGAACCTAAAAAGTTGCCGACAGAATTTAAGTACTAGAAATAAAAACATAATCTCTATTGTCCTGCAAGTGGTTTCAGTAGGATGAAATGCAATTACTGTAATCAATGTTTCTCATTCTTGTTATCTATCTAATGAAATGGTACTGTTACTTGTCATGCAGCCTCTTGTGATAGTAGTTCAGGAGAACAAAACGGTTCTTGATGATACGCCTGAAAAACTCGGGATCGAAGCTGTAATACATCAATTTTACTCTAAAAATATTTCATCGCTGCTACTATTGATAATAAAACAGCAATTTTTTTTTAACTGTAAAACTGTCGTATTTCAGCTGCAGGTATCAAACTACTGGGAAGCGATCGGTGTAATGGCAGCTCACAAAGCAGGCATAGATCCAAAATCTCTTCGGCGAGGAGGAGTCAATAATATCAACTGCCTTTCTTCGCCGTCTTCCAATGTATCTAAAAATTCCTTACCTTCTCAAGAGCCACACCAATTTTACCGCACATAGTGCTAGTCTTGTAATTTGTTCTAGACGCGCACAATCACACATCGATGACAATGACAAATGAATTTGTACAAGCTTTGTGCCAATCTCTGAAATTTTCATTCAATTCTTTTGTTTGATAAAACTATTTGTTCGACATCCTTATCCAACAACCAGCGGAGAAAACAGGACAGATCGATATCATAAGTCAAAGAAGCAGCAGAGCCGAAAAACTCGAAAAGTCCACAACTCTCTAGCTACCATTCTAACATATTGAACTACTAACATTCTCAAATTTGATCTACTAATACACATCTGTGAACCAAATTCACCAAATTTTCACCGCCAGCCATGCATGATGATGCATGCATGCATGGGAGTTGGAATCAATGGATGCGGTGCATGGGGGTTGGAAGCTATCAGTCAACGTACAAGCTCCATCTCAATGTATACATCTATATATCTTTATCTATATCTCTATCTCTCTGGTGGTAATTAACTGAACAATGTTTGAATGGACACAGCCATTGCAAAGTTTATGCACAACTAACTAGCTTCTCTGAACCGCCAGTCTTAACTGTGACCATTCACCCTCTAATATCTCTGTCTATAAATATCACACCAACTCACATAATCTCCATACTTTACTCTCAAAAAAACCTAGTTTGCAATGAGGAGACCTTGTGATAATCAAAACCCTAGTTGCAGACTTAAATGGAGATGCAGCTTTGGAGAAGATGAAGAACATCTCATCATCAAGCTCCATGCATTACTTGGAAATAGGTATACACATACACATACATACATATATATATATATATATAGACACATGTTTAGGGTTTTGGTTCTTTGGTGATAAATAATTAGGGTTTGTTGTGATTCTAAAAAGGTGGTCATTGATAGCTGGGAGAATCCCTGGACGGACTGATAATGAGATAAAATACTACTGGAACTCACACTTGAAGAAGAAGCTCATAAAGTTAGGAATCAATCCTGAAAAACATCATGTCAACCAGAGTATAAATCTCAGGCTAGCTTCAAGCTCAAGTGGCCGGAAAAAGGACGATACGATGTCCGATGGCAAGCGGAAAACTCCTTGTGTGCTGCCGGACTTGAACCTGGAGCTCAGCATCAAGCCTATGCAGTGTTTTAATGAATCAAAAGCATCCAGTGGAGTTGAAGATGAATGTTCATCTCCTCCAACTCGCTTGCTTTTTTAGATATATGTTCAATTATGGTTTACTGGTTTGCATGCTGAAAGTTTATATATATATATATATATATATATATATAGCTGTTAAGAAAGTTGTATTGAGCATTGTCTAGTTAATTTAGTTTCTAGATGATTTGTGGTTTGATTAAAGATCATTTAAGATTAATAATTATAATGGCAAGTTTGTTCATTTTTCCATAAAATATAAGATAATTCAATACTATATATATCTATATTTCATGCATATCTAGAATTTCTATGGACTAATTAAAGTTCTTACAATTTTTTTCCATGTGATCGATCAAACTTTTAAAATGAAATATGTTGGGAAAAAAAGGGAGATCAAATATTAATCCCAACAACCTCACCACATTTTATGAGCTGTATGCAGGTAATAATCTCAGTCAATCAAACAATCATCAACAAGTTAAAATCAAAGAAAGAAGGACGCCAACTATAAATGATAATTGAATTTATTTGGAGACTCTAAAATAAAAATAAAACTATATAATATTGATGAATCTAGTATGTTGTAATAAGAGAATCAACAGTACAAAGAATTTGTGCCAAAAAGAGTACATCTCAAGAACACAAGCCATTATTATAAATAGTGACAAGATATTGTAATGGAGGTTTGAGCATGCAAAGAAACTCAAAACTTTCTTAAAGCAGAAAATTAATCTCTTATAAAAAGAATAAAGAAATCTTTATGTTTTGATTTCAATATTAATCCTAAAATGATTTCTTGAATGAAAATGAAGCTCTAGTTGTGTAAAAAAGAACTTCAATTCCCCTTTGTTTTTCTGCCCCCATGTATTTTTTTGTTTTCTCTTCATATTCTCAACCCTAATGCAATTATATAAACTTCATCTGGATAAAAATAACTTAATAAAGTCTAATTCCAGCTTTTCAAAGTTTTATAATGTGAAAAATAATCTTGCCTCAAATCATGTACCAACTTATTAGTGGAAAAAGAACAAAGCATTATCGCCATAATTGCAAGCACTAGTATGATAAACTCTTATATTATATTAAAAATAGTGAGAACGACTTCTTTGCAAAATATGGTTGGGAATTTGGGAAATGCATAAAGTGGTTTGTCCAGTGTGTCAAAAGCAAGAAAAAACAAATAGTCCATGGAACTTAAAACTAAACTGCATTATTTGGTTAACAATCTTTCATCTCAATTTTTTCTACTACATTATTTGGTTTCATCTAATTGGACTTGCTATATTAATGAAATTTTAGCAATTTACATTGCATTTATTCTTTTACATTTGCATACTGAGCGCATGATAATATTATACTATTATAGTATCCAAACCATTTGCATCTTGGAATTATGCTACATTTTTTTTTTGTTCTATGATAGTAAAAAAAACAGCTTATAAACAAGGCACATAATTAATCTTAAAAGTTACCTATAATCCTATCAAAAAATATTAAATTATCTTATCAAAAATCTTGATTTAAAAATGTATATATAAAATCTATCTAGTGAGCAAACTGCTATAATCCAAATTAATATATGAGATAAAACAGATCTAAACATGATAAGTTGATAACTCTAATTTTTCAAGCATAATACAAAAATCAATAAAAAAACCCAAATAAACACTCACTAATCAAATTAGAAGAGGTAAGAGATAAATTTGAAATACAAGGGATGAAAACAAGAATCACATACCCAAATAGAGAGATCAAGGAGGGTGAGAAATCATGATTTTTTATTTTTTTTATTTTTTTTAAACAGATGTTGCTGGAGGCAATACCAAGGGTTACAACCAGTGTTCCATATGAAGTTTTCTAGAAGAAGTCTAGATTGAGATTATTTTGGATAAATTGCTATAACCTCACACCCCAGCCCATGGTAATATCACTCTCCCACCCCATCTCCAGAGATTCACTTTCCCACATTCTAAAGGAATATAACTCTCATGCCAATGTAAAATTGCTATGGAAGTGGACAACATGGCTTGGCTTAAGTCCTTCTCTGGGTAAAAATTTATGTGAAAGTTTGAAATTTCCCACGTACCAAACACTCCCGAGATTTCTAAAACTAACTTGTCAATCTTTCTTGTTCATATAAGTCAATCCAAAATTTATATTTTCACAAGCTTCGTCAAAGGGGCAAGTAAGTATTGAATTGCACTAGGTATAATGGCTTAAAGACTTTATAGGAATAAATCCATCATATCATACATAGCCTTGTGAAGGAGAAAATACTATTCTAATAAGAATATAAGTTTTGAACCCTGTCTTTTGAACACCTTATAATGAGTTACTATTGAACTATCAGTAATTCTTAACCAGATATTTATAATAAAAATGTTTTGTTAGGATGTTTAGCATTGAAAGATAAAATATAGTATTAAAAGTAACTTTTTATTTTAGTTGACCAAAATTCAACATAAGTAATACCAATAAAAATATATATTTTTATATGAAAATTTTATTTTTGTAAAGAAAGGTAACTATTTACTTATATCAATAAAATTTTAAATTAATTATTAAAATATTTATTTTAAAATTCAAACAAGTACCCAAGCCAACTTGTTTAAATGAGTGAATTGTGAATAGGACTTTATTCTCAACCAAAGCATGTGTAATTTAGAGTTTAGTACACCGGACGTAGCAAACAAGAATGAAGAATTTTGCATACATTAATAATGTTAAGAAAACCCATTAATTAATTGTTAAATAAATAAACTAATTAGTAGTGAAGGGCAGCACCGCCGACCAACCTCCAACTGCACATTGATCCCACAAAACTACGTGACAAACAAAGTTGGTAAACCCTGACTTCGGCTCATCATGTTAGCCATCCCACAACATATATATATATATATATATATATATACACATCAACTGTAATAAACAACACATCAACAGTTAATAAATATTTTTTATTAAAATTTAAATAGGGAAAATGAATTATAACTCCTTCTAAGTTTCAAAACATCCTAGACTGACCATCTGACATTTAAATTTACCAGATAGTTTATCTTTTTTTTTAAAGTTTACTTTTCAATTGATGTAGCTCAATTCGTTAGTTTATTCTACTTTACAACATGTACTCCCTGCTTAAAATATATAGTTTCCCCGTGTTTTTATTTAACAACATAAGTTTTCACTTAATATATAGCACATTTGTGTTTAAAATTTGACTTTTCAGCATAAAATTATGGGTTTTTGTTTAAAATTTGGTTTTTTCGCTTAACCACATAAGTTTAACTTAACATGTAGCACATTTGAGTTTAAAATTTGACTTTTCCGTTTAAAATTTGGTATTTTCGCTTAAAAACTGAAAGTCAACCCAGTTAACATCAGTTACCTTTATGTCAACATCAATCACCTTTATGTCAGAAAGATCTGAAAAATAACCAGTCAGAAAAAAATGGGACCTTTTCGAGAATCACTCAAAGTCGTGATGTTTTTTCAGAATCACCGAACTCCCAGCGGGACTGTTTTTGTTCATTAACAGATTTAAATATAACAAATTATATGTATGTATATTTTTATATAAATACATATGTATCTTAATGCATGCTCTATATATACACACACTAATAAATATTTTTATATTAAAAATTTATACATAACAAACTACTATACATATGTATATTTTTGTATAAATAAGCACATACGTAGTAGATGTGTAGCTTAATGCATGCTATTTATATGACGATGTGTAACTTAATGCATGCTATTTATATGACGATGTGTAGTAATGCATGCTATTTATATGACGATGTGTAGCTTAATGCATGCTATTTATATGACGAAATGCTTGAGAGAAACCCGAAATATATATACACACACTAATAAATATTTTTATATTAAAAATTTATACATAACAAACTACTATATGTATGTATATTTTTTGTATAAATACATATATACGTAGATGTGTAGCTTAATGCATGCTATTTATATGATGAAATGCTTGAGAGAAACACGAGAACAAGAGCGAGAGAGAGATGGAGGCTATGGAGTACTGCGTGACGGGAGGGACGGGGTTGATAGGATCGTACCTTGTCAAGGCCTTGCTCGATAAAGGCCACAAAGTCCGGGCAACAGTCCGAGATCCCGCCGATGAGAGCAAGGTGAGCTTCCTCTTCACCTTCCATGGCTCCCAGGAAAGGCTCAAGCTCTTCAAAGCTGATCTAATGGTGGAAGGGAGCTTCGATGAAGCCATTGATGGTGTTGATGGTGTTTTCCACGCTGCCTCTCCTGTTCTCGTTCCCTACGATGAAAGGATTCAGGTAAGAGAGAGTGAGATCTGAAACCCTAATGCTAATGCCCACCAAGTGTTTGTTGAAATGCTCAAATGAGTAGAAAGAATGGATTTGTAGGAAACTTTGGTAGATCCGACTGTGAAAGGCACGATCAACGTGCTGAGATCTTGCGCGAAGGCGAAATCGGTGAAGAGAGTGGTGCTGACTTCGTCGTGCTCATCAATCCGCCACTTTGAGGACGCCACTCGCGCGTCGCCGCTCAATGAATCGCACTGGAGCGATCTGGAGCATTGTATTCGAAACAATGTGCGTTGATTCCTGATTTTTGTTGAGTTTTTTTAGGGATTTGATGGGGAATTTGGTTGGAATCGCAGTTGTGGTATGCGTACGCGAAGACGACTGCTGAGAAAGAAGCATGGCGGCTTGCGGAAGAGTTAGGGTTTGATTTGGTGGCGGTGAACCCTGCCTTCGTTGTTGGGCCGGTGATCTCGCCGGAGCCGACGAGCACTCTCCTGTTGGTCCTCGCCCTACTCAGAGGTCTCACTCTCACCCTTTGATTCCTTTTTTTTTTTTAATATTTATGAATAAAAATAATTTTAGAATATCTCCAATCCTGCGCTAGTTTTTGCTCAAGCACCGGCGCGCAAATAATTGTAGGCTATTTATTTATTGTTATTATTTTATTTTTTGCTTTTCTGCTTTTTTTTTCCTCGTTTTTTCTGTTTTCATTTTTTGTTTTTGTTTTATATTTATTTTTTTCCCTTATTTTTCTGTTTTCTTTTTTATTTATAATTTCATATTTTAATCAAATTAATAACTTTATGATTTAAGTTTATATTTTTAAATTAATAAAAAATTAAAAATTAAAAAAAAATAATACATAAAATATTAATTTATTAAAAAAATAAAAAATATATAAAAAAATAAAAATAAAATAAACATAAAAAAATAATCTTAACATAGAAAAAAAAAAAACCACACCAAAACACCGTTCTAAAATTAAAGTTGATTAAATTTGTTGAAACTAAGAATATATAAATTCTTAAGTGGGAATAATATTTTTTAGAATATTTTGTTTTAAAGTAAATAATAGAGTTGATTGTCGGAGAAATTTTCACTTTAGAAATTATATTTTTATGTGTTGAAGCTTCAAATATAGAGTTTTGGGTATAAATGCTGATAATTAAAAAAAGCTATAAAAAAATTAGAACTTTTTAGAGATGTTAAGTCATTTTATTTATTTGGGTTATAATTGATCCATAAAATAGCTCAATGGTATGGGACGAGATGTTAAGTCATTTTATTTATTTGGGTTATAATTGATCCATAAAATAGCTCAATGGTATGGGACAAAAGCTTCAAGGGAAAAAAGCACGAATTTAAATTTTTTCCCGGGAGAACTAGGGGAATAGTGATTTCATCCATTTAGGGTTGCATGGTAGACAAGCCATCGGAGCATCCTGCAGTACATATCTTATCCTTTGGACAATCATTTAAATGGGGGCATTTATGGTTTATTTGTCAAAAATTTATATATATATATTTTTATTTATTTATTTGGTCTCAATAATTATAATTTTCTTATGATATTTATAAAAGAACAAAGGTTTTTGGAAAGAAGTAAGAGTAATTTCAACATTCCGTAAGAACATAGGCAAATACTTACATTTAAATCTCTATATCTCTCTATTAAAAATAAAAAAACAAAAATTTAATGGAAGTTTTTTTGACTGTAATAATTAAGTATTTATTTCATGGGCATAAATAGTATGGTAATTTTTAAAATCAGGTGAACGAGATGACTATCCGAACAAAACAGTTGGGTTTGTGCACATAGAGGATGTGGTGAGAAGTCACTTGTTGGCAATGCAAGATAGCAGAGTCACAGGCAGGCTTGTTTGTTCAAGCAATGTGGCTCATTGGTCTGAAATTCTTGAAATGCTCAAGACCAAGTACCCTTCTTATGCTAATGCAATCCCTACCAAGTCAGTGCAATTTATTTATATGATTTATGTTTTTAATGTCTTATTTAACTGTTTAATGAAATTGGAAATTAATAAATATCCAGGTGCAGTGTTGTGCAAGGAGATAACAAACCACATAGCTTGGATTCCAGCAAGCTCATTAACTTTGGAGTTCCAGCATTGAAGACTATTCCTGAGATGTTTCATGACTGCATTAAGAGCTTCAAAGACAAAGGGTTTCTCACTCATTAACCTTTTCTTTTTTTAATGTCAAAAGTTTTACTTCAATCAATAAAGACCCATCTTATTTTAAGGAAGACACAAAGCATCAATGTTGTGAAGTATTGCCTGCCAAAATGTTTATCAAATAATTATCAACTTGTTATATGGTCATTAAAATAACCAATCTTAGAATTGACTTTAAACAAACAAACCAACAAGATTCATAAAACTTCTTGGACGGTGCTTAAACCCCGGAAAAACCCAAGAAATTTCTTACATGCCAATGCGAACAACCAAACACTATGACATAAATTGAGACATAATATTAATAATAATTTAACTAATTTTTGTACTCCCTAAACCCAAGAAATTTTTGTACTTCCGGGTTTCGTATTCGGGTTCATCCTCGTCGCTGGATGAATCCGTAGCGTCGGGGTCGGAGAAGACGACGCTGAGCTTTCGGAGCTACCGTTCGGATTCGGGTCGGGCTCTCAGTTTCGGATCCGGACTTTTTCCCCACTTCCTCCGCATCCGATTCTGATTCACCAGCTGCCGCTGCGGACCTGGCATTTTGTTTTTCTCTCCCTTTTTTTCCTCAAAAAAAAAAAAGGTTTTTTTTTCTAGGGTTTCAAAATGATATCTATAAAATGAAGAAATCCGAAGGATTTTAATCTGTAACCAGCCCTGAATGCATGAAAAATCAACATAAAATCTTCAAAAACAAAAGAAATTTCCAGACCTAAAGAAAGAACAAAGAAAAAGGGGAAAAAGAGCATACCATGAGGAATGGAAGGGCATAGAGGCTGAAACGGATCCTCTTTGCGAGCGGGGACGAGAAGAGGAAGAGAAGAGAGCGAAAGAGAAGGATTCAGAGAACCCAGAAGACATAAGTCCCAGCGCTACTCTGCTCCCCGGGTAAATTTTTTTAGTAGGTCACTAAACTTTGGCTCATTGTCACTTTGATCATCGAATTTCAATTTGCATTAATTTGGTCACTCAGCTTTAATTTGATTTCATTGGGTAGTAAATCAAGAGATTTTGGCTCGCAAATAAATAATGTGGCTCTTTTTCGATGACATGCACACTTATAATAGACTCAATAATGTACCATGGGATGGCTGATTCTAATTTTCAGACAGCTATGTAATCAATTGGGGGTTGAAATCATTGATTTATTATCCAACGAAATCAAATTAAAGTTAAGTGACCAAATTGATACAAATTGAAGTTTGGTGATCAAAATGAAAATGAACCAAAGTTTAGTAACCTACTAAAAAATTTATCTCAGCTCCGCCGCTCCCAGTCCCCCCGCCCAACCAAAAGAGGAACAAAAAGAAGCCATCTTTGAGAAGAGAGCCGCATTTAAAGCGAAAACAAAGCCCCCACCCACTCTCTAATAAGTGGATAGATAGATGAGAAATCAATGGTTGAGATTTCTCTGATTAATCTTTCTATCAATCTGCGCGAATCTTAAAGCCTTTAATATTAACTAAATAAATTTATTTATAAAATATTTATTGTATTATTTATTTATTTATTTGGGAAAAATAAATAAATTGGGTAACTAACTTGTCAACCTTTCTTGTTCATATAAGTCAATCCAAAATTTATATTTTCACAAGTTCCATCGAATGGCAAATAAGTATTGAATTGCAGTAGGTACAATAGCTTAAAGACTTTACAAGAATAAATCCATCATATCATACATAGCCTTGTGAAGGAGAAAATACTATTCTAGTAAGAATAAAGTTTTGAACCCTATCTTTTCAACACCTAATGATGAGTTACTGTTAAACTATTAGTAATTCCTCACTAGATATTAATAATAAAAATGTTTTGTTAGGGTGTTTAACATTGAAAGATAAAATATAGTATTAAAAGTAACTTTTTATTTTAGTTGGCCAAAATTCAACTTAAGTAATACCAATAAAAAAATATATTTTTATATGAAAATTTTATTTCTGTAAAGAAAGGTAACTATTTACTTATATCAATAAAATTTTAAATTAATTATTAAATATATTTATTTTAAAATTCAAATAAGTACCCAAGCCAACTTGTTTAAATGAGTGAATAGGACTTTATTCTCAACCAAAGCATGAGTAATTTAGAGTTTAGTACACCGGACGTAGCAAACAAGAATGAAGAATTTTGCATACATTAATAATGTTAAAAAAACCCATTAATTAATTGTTAAATAAATAAACTAATTAGTAGTGAAGGGCAGCACCGCCGAACAACCTCCAACTGCACATTGATCCCACCCAACTACGTGACAAACAAAGTTGGTAAACCTTGACTTCGGCTCATCATGTTAGCCATCCCCCAACTAGTTGTGTAAATAATACACCTCTACTCGCAAGCTACTCGGGCTCGACTAGGTGAAAACTCAAACTCGGTTCGGTCACAGTCGAGCCAAGCTCGAGCTCGAGTAGTCGAGCGAGCCGAGATCGAGTATTATGATACTTGGCTCGAGTGCTCGCGAGCATAATCAAGTATGTATGTATATATATATATATATAATATTAGATTTATTTGATAAAAATCAAGGGGAAAAACTTTCGAGAACGAG
The DNA here is from genome assembly GCF_009730915.1 of Dioscorea cayenensis subsp. rotundata. NCBI lineage: Eukaryota > Viridiplantae > Streptophyta > Magnoliopsida > Dioscoreales > Dioscoreaceae > Dioscorea > Dioscorea cayenensis. The sequence goes on from NC_052487.1 coordinate 2,444,767, forward strand.
TCGAGCTCGAGCTCAAGCATAATGTTTATGGTTATTTTCAGCTTTTTCGAGCTTAATCGAGCGAGCTCGAGTAGCTCGATTTATGTACCGAGTCGAGCTCGAGCTATAAAATAAATACTCGATCGAGCTCGAGCCGAGTATCGAATACCGAACTTTCAGTCGAGCTCGAGCTCGAGCTCACTACTGCTCGGCTCGAACTCGATCGATTACACCCCTACCCCCAACATATATATATATATCTGCACATCAACTGTAATAAATAACACATCAACTGTTATAAACAGTACTGTTAAATTTCAATGCAATAATTATTTAAATATTTATCTAAATATTTATTGATGATACGGTTATAAATATATATTAATAAATATTTTTTATTAAAATTTAAATAGAAAAAATGAATTCTAATTCCATGAAAGTTTCAAAAGATACCAAATAGACTTCTGACATTTAAATTTACCAAATAGTATCTTTTTTTTTACAGTTTACTTTTCAATCATTACAGTTTACTTTTCAATTAATGCAGCTCACTCCGTTATTTTATTCTATTTTACAACATATATTTCCCGCTTAAAGCATATACTTCCCGTTTAACATTGCGTGTTTTTGTTTAACAACATAAGTTTTCATTTAACATATAGCACATTTATATTTAAAATTTGATTTTTGTGCTTAAAATTATGGCTTAAAGTTTGTTTTTTTTCACTTAACCACATAAGTTTCATTTAACATATAGCATATTTAAGTTTAAAATTTTATTTTTCTAGTTTAAAATTATGAGTTCCGTTTAAAATTTTGTATTTTCGCTTAAAAACTGAAAGTCAACCTATATAACATCAGTTACATTTATGTCAACATCAATCACCTTTATATCAGAAAGGTCTGAAAAATAATCTATCAGAAAAAGAAATGCTTTTTTGGGAATACTCAAAATAATGAGGTTTTTTTTGTGAATACCTAAACTATGGCTGGACTTTTTGTCCATATTAATAGATTTAAATATAACAAATTATATGTATGTATATTTTTATATAAATACATATGTATCTTAATGCATGATTTATATAGATATATCTACACACAATAATAAATATTTTTTTATTAAAAATTTAAACATAACAAACAATGCGTATATAAACTTTTCTTTGTATAAATACGTATATACGTAGATGTGTATCTTAATGCATGCTATTTATATGATGAAATGCTTGAGAGAAACCCGTGAACAAGAGAGAGAGAGAGATTGAGAGAGAGAGAGAGAGAAATCCGAGAACAAGAGCGAGAGAGATGGCGACGATGGAGTACTGCGTGACGGGAGGGACGGGGTTGATAGGATCGTACCTGGTGAAGGCCTTGCTCGACAAAGGCCACAAAGTCCGGGCAACCGTCCGAGATCCCGCCGATGAGACCAAGGTGAGCTTCTTCTTCAGCTTTCATGGCGCCCAGGAAAGGCTCAAGCTCTTCAAAGCCGATCTAATGGTGGAAGGGAGCTTCGATGAAGCCATTGATGGTGTTGATGGTGTTTTCCACGTTGCCTCCCCTGTTCTCGTTCCCTACGATGAAAGGATTCAGGTAAGAGAGAGTGAGATCTGAAACCCTAATGCTAATGCCCACCAAGTGTTTGTTGAAATGCTCAAATGAGTAGAAAGAATGGATTTGTAGGAAACTTTGATAGATCCGACTGTGAAAGGCACGATCAACGTGCTGAGATCTTGCGCGAAGGCAAGATCGGTGAAGAGAGTGGTGCTGACTTCGTCGTGCTCATCAATCCGCTACTTTGAGGACGCCACTCGCGCGTCGCCGCTCAATGAATCGCACTGGAGCGATCTGGAGCATTGTATTCGAAACAATGTGCGTTGATTCCTGATTTTTGTTGAGTTTTTTTTAGGGATTTGATTGGGAATTTGGTTGGAATCGCAGTTGTGGTATGCGTACGCGAAGACGACTGCTGAGAAAGAAGCATGGCGGCTTGCGGAAGAGCTAGGGTTTGATTTGGTGGTGGTGAACCCTTCCTTCGTTATTGGGCCGGTGATCTCGCCGGAGCCGACGAGCACTCTCCGGTTGGTCCTCGCCCTACTCAGAGGTCTCACTCTCACTCTTTGATTCCTTTTTAAATATTTATGAAAAAAATAATTTTAGAATATCTCCAATCAAGAACCGGCTCGCAAATAATTGTATGTCACTGTAGCAGTACTATTTATTTATTTATTATTATTTTTTTTTTGCTTTTCTGTTTGTTTTTTATGTTTTATATTTATTTTTTTCCCCTATTTTTTTGTTTTCTTTTTTTATTTCTAATTTCATATTTTAATCAAATTAATAACTTTATGATTTAAGTTTATATTTTTAAATTAATAAAAAAATTAAAAATTAAAAATTTAAAAAAAATAATACATGAAATATTAATTTATTAAAATAAAAAAATTACACAAAATAAAATAAAAACATAAAAATAATTTTAACATGGATTATCATTGATAGTAATAAAAAAAATCAAACCACAACCATGTCCCAAAATTAAAGTTGATTAAATTTGTTAACACTAGGAATATATATAAATTGTTAAGTGGGAATAATATTTTTTAGAATATTCTATTTTAAAGTAAAAAATAGAGTTGATGGGCGGAGAAATTTTCACCTTAGAAACTTTATTTTTATGTGTTGAAACTTCAAATATAGAGTTTTGGGTTAGAGATGTATAAATGCTGATAATTTAAAAAAACTATAAACAAAATTTGAACTTTTCAGAGATGTTAAGTCATTTTATTTATTTGGGTTATAGCTGATCCATAAAATAGCTCAATGGTATAGGACAAAAATGGCAAGGGTTGAAAAGCAAAGGTTTAAATCATTTCCCGGGAGAACTAGGGGAATAGTAATTTTTTCCATTTAGGGATGCAAGGTAGACAAGCCATCGTACCATCTCCATATATATCTTATCCTTTGGACAATCATTTAAATAGGTGCATTTAAGGTTTATTTGTAAAAAAAATATTTATTTGGTCTCAATAATTATAATTTTGTTATGATATATATAAAAGAACAAAGTTTTTTTTATTTTTTTGGAAAGAAATAAGAGTAATTTCAACATTCCGTAAGAACATAGGCAAATACTTACATTTAAATCTCTATATATCTCTCTATTAAAATAAAAACAAAATTTAATGGAAGTTTTTGGACTGTAAGAATTAAGTATTTATTTCATGTGCATAAATATGATGGTAATTTTTAAAATCAGGTGAACGAGATGAGTATCCGAACAAAACACGTGGGTTTGTGCACATAGAGGATGTGGTGCGAAGTCACTTGTTGGCAATGCAAGATAGCAGAGTCACAGGCAGGCTTGTTTGTTCAAGCAATGTGGCTCATTGGTCTGAAATTCTTGAAATGCTCAAGACCAAGTACCCTTCTTATGCTAATGCAATACCTACCAAGTCAGTGCAATTTATTTATATGATTTATGTTTTTAATGTCTTATTTAACTGTTTAATGAAATTTGAAATTAATGGATATCCAGGTGCAGTGTTGTGCAAGGAGATGACAAACCACACAGCATGGATTCCAGCAAGCTCATCAACTTTGGAGTTCCAGCATTGAAGACTATTCCTGAGATGTTTCATGACTGCATTAAGAGCTTCCAAGACAAAGGGTTTCTCACTCATTAACCTTTTCTTGTTTTAAGGTCAAAAGTTTTACTTCAATCAATAAAGACCCATCTTATTTTAAGGAAGACACAAAGCATCAATGTTGAGAAGTATCAAATAATTATCAACTTGTTATATGGTCATTAAAATAACCAATCATAGAATTGACTTTAAACATACAAACCAACAAGATTCATAAAACTTCTTGGACGGTGGGTGGGTGCTTAAACCCCGGAAAAACCCAAGAAATTTTTTACATGCCAATGCGAACAACCAAACACTATGACATAAATTGAGACATAATATTAATAATAATAAACTAATTTTTGTACTCCCTAAAGCCTGCAAAAAAAAATGTATTATCTCATATATCAAAGCTGAAATCCATCCACTCATCAAGATCAGCAAAATCCAGCCCGGTTAAATCAGAGACGCTTGATATATGTTCCCAAAATGGTGATTCTGGTTGCAACCCGAAACCCGGTAACGTCATTAACGGATCCTCTCTAACGAAAAACTCCGTTAACATCCTCGAATCCGCATCCGCAAACACGTCAAGCACTGAAGCAGGAGATGGGACTGAGAACAGATTCGGATTCGGTTGCTGATAAGAGGATCCGGAAACAGTGGCGGCGGCTGCGGCGGCGCGTTTCTCGGCGTCGATGCGACGGGAAGCGGCTTGGTAGGCGAGAGCGGCTTCGTGCTCGGTGTCGTACGTGCCAAGCCAGACCCGAACGCCCCTTAACGGGTCGCGGATCTCAGCCGCCCATTTGCCCCAAGGGCGATATCGGACTCCTTTGTGCTTCGAGGATCCGATAGAGGATGAAGGTAAGAGTTTTCCGTTTTTAGCCCTCGAAGCAGTCAGGGTTTTACGGGGTTTAAAGGAGATGGGGCCAATCGCGAGGGAGGGCAAGATGGGGATTTCACGCAAAACACGCTTGGCTTTCTTCCGGGTTTCGTATTCGGGTTCATCCTCGTCGCTGGATGAATCCGTAGCGTCGGGGTCGGAGAAGACGACGCTGAGCTTTCGGAGTTGCCGTTCGGATTCGGGTCGGGCTCTCAGTTTCGGATCCGGACTTTTTCCCCACTTCCTCCGCATCCGATTCTGATTCACCAGCTGCCGCTGCGGACCTGGCATTTTGTTTTTCTCTCCCTTTTTTTCCTCAAAAAAAAAAAAGGTTTTTCTTTTCTAGGGTTTCAAAATGATATCTATAAAATGAAGAAATCCGAAGGATTTTAATCTGTAACCAGCCCTGAAAGCATGAAAAATCAACATAAAATCTTCAAAAACAAAAGAAATTTCCAGACCTAAAGAAAGAACAAAGAAAAAGGGGAAAAAGAGCATACCGTGAGGAATGGAAGGGCATAGACGTTGAAACGGATCCTCTTTGCGAGCGGGGACGAGAAGAGGAAGAGAAGAGAGCGAAAGAGAAGGATTCAGAGAACCCAGAAGACATAAATCCCAGCGCTACTCTGCTCCCCCGCTCCCAATCCCCCCCGCCCAACCAAAAGAGGAACCAAAAGGAGCCACCTTTGAGAAGAGAGCCGCATTTAAAGCGAAAACAAAGCCCCCACTCTCTAAGTGGATAGATAGATGAGGAATCAATGGTTGAGATTTCTCTGATTAATCTTTCTATCAATCTGCGCGAATCTTAAAGCCTTTCATATTAACTAAATAAATTTATTTATAAAATACTTATTGTATTATTTATTTATTTATTTGGGAAAAATAAATAATTGGGGCCCAAGTCATGCCTTTTGGTGACTTTACCGAACTCCAAGTTATAATCTTCGCGCGTGATTATCCTTGTTTTCCCTTTTTATTTATTTATTTATTCTTTTCATGCCACTGAAAACTAATCCATTCTTTAATTGTATCTTGAGTTTTTGTTTTTTTTTTTTTGGTTTTATTTAATATCTTTTTTTGGAAATTAAGTGAAAATTTTATTTAATTTAATAAAAAATTATAAATGACGCAAGTGTCACGTGAAGAGCAAGTAAACGAAGACACCTAAAACACTCCGGCTGTCACGTGAGCACATAATTAATTATAAATCATCTTTCCATCAACGTCTGAATGAGTGAAGGGAATCTTGAATAATTCAATTTTTAATCTTGTGAATTGATGTTAAACCATTAAAAAAAATCGAAAATTGACAACTAAAATATTATTCTAAATATTTTAATTTTAATAAAAAAAAGCACCGAGTAAATTATATGAGTACCAATTCCGAATCACGTCTGCACGCACTCCCTGAACATTATTATTATTTTTTTAATAAAAGATTACAAATCTTGAGGGAATATTAAAATGATAAACATGTCATTACTGATACTTACCGGTCAAAATACTTGTCTAAAATGTAGTAAATATATTTAAAATATCTTATATATTTAGATGAGGACTAAACTGTCTTTGATTCAATTCAATGAATATCAGAACAAATTTAATAAGTATGGTGAGAAATCTGAATACAAGTATAAAGACATCTAAAAATTTTAAATGGAAAACTAAAATTAAATGTACGTGTAAATAAGCTCAATCAATAGCGTGCCAAAAATTGAAACATTTACATTTTACAGACCTTGACACAAGCATTTGTTAAATTGAGAACATATAAAATTGAAGTGCTGAAGACTAAGTAACAATATGGAAATATGGCCAAGAACTAGGGGTACTAAAAAAAATTTATTTCTGCCAATATTTTGAAAAAATTCAGCCAAAATAAAAATAATCATAAATTCAGTTACGATTCTTATTGAATTTCATTGGATTTCTTTTGGATTTATCATCTATAAATAACCAAAAATAAAAAAATAAAAAAATAGATGAAACTATTTCAATTATCAACCATGACATTGAGTATGTGTTTTGAATTTCAACATTACCATTTAACCTTGCAAGCGTAATGGTCTCTCTCTAAACAAAATAATGTCCATTACCCATACAAAATGATATTTATACCTTTTTTTTATTTATTTTTTAATATTTTAATAACTTAAATAAATATGATTATTATAAATATTTTTTAATAAAATAATTAAAAAATCCAAAATTATTATATGATTTATATGGTTAATTAAAAATGATTTAAAAAAATTAAATATTAAAGTGAAATGTGTAAATTAAAAATTAAATTATAACAATTAAAATAAAAATTATATTCGAATATTTGTATAAATAAAAAATATTTATTTAATATATTTTAATTTAATAAAAAAATTAATTCAAGATATTTGTTAAAAATTATTATCCATAATTCACTATTTATATATAAATATCATCTTTTTATCCAAATTTAATAAAAATAATTTTATCATATTTTTCACGACATATCGTTACCATTTCTATTACTTTATTTTTCATTCCCATTATCTCAATTGCCATTTCACAAACCAAACCCATTTGAATTTCTTAGTTCTCTAACATTCCAAAGATATTACCACTACTTAAAATATTAATTCAAATTTGTATAAATTACCCATGTCCCACGAAAGAGACGTTTAGTATCTTTTACCGTAGTTTCCTGGTTTTCATTGTTTTATTTTGGTGCATGTTATTCATCGTTTATTATTATTTTTTTAATAAACTAAATTTTTTTTTCCCTATAAATAATTAAATAAGTTTGAAAAGATACATAAGAAAGACAACAAATTTTAGAAAAATCACACATAAAACATGGAACTATGTAATCAAATTCAAAATGTCATAAAATATACCAACAAAATTTATTATTTTGTATAATTTTATAAAATATTAGTTATTTTTTCAAAACTATCTCTAATTTATATCTTCACATTTCTTTTTAATATTTTAATAATAAAAAAATTTAATAAAATGTTTGAATAATTTAAGAAAAAAAATAAATAAATAAATTATGATATTTAAAAATAACAAATAAAAAAAATGATATTATGACAAATAAAAAAAAATGAAGAGAGTAATTGACTAAAAATTGATGAATGTTTATTACTGTTGTCAGCCAATTAGGTCCATACATGAGTTTACTCATAATAAACACAAAGTAAAGTACCGTTAAAAAATGCGCCAATTTTTTTTTTTAGATATATCAGAATCCCTATCAATTTGCAACAGTGCTTTTACTTATGTTTACATATTAATAATACAATTTAAATGTTAAAAAAATTCAGATTCTCATAATTGAAGTGATATCTTTAATTAGTTTTCTAAACAAGAAAAAAAACAAGGTAATATTCGGAAATATAAATAAATTTTAATTTAATAAAAAAATTAAAAAAACGTGATTAAAAGAAAAGAGCATATTAGACTTTTTAAAAAAAAAAGATATTTGAAGGGATACATCAGCAACAACGCACCATCCATTCCGAGAAATCACAGCCGTCCATTCCTCATCAATATTAAGCCGTCCTTGATTAACGTTACTTCAGCTCCATTTTATATACATAATTTTTTAATGCATTTTCGCAAATAACCCCACTAATTTTTAAAAAATTTCCAAGACACAAGATCCAGTACTTTCACGAAACAAAACGAACGTTATGAAAACTAAAAACTAAAACGAAAATCCATCCACGTTTCTCGGTTCCAACTCGTTTCCCTTTTTTCCTAAAATTTACAAGCTAACGTTAGAAAAAGAAATTTAAAAAAAAAAACAAAAAAAGCAAGACACCCATCCGACCGTTCAACAAGCAAATCAAACGGCAGGGAGCGACTCCACACGCCAAGATCGATCCCCAAGATCCGACGGTCCACAACCAAGATCAGAGTAATCAAAGAGCCCACCATCAAACAAAACCCCATCGTCTCCGGCGACGTCCCTCTCCTCCATCCTCATCCCAAACCCTAACCCTCCATCAAAGATCTCATCATCAAACCCCCAGATCTGGTCTCCATAACCACCACCCTCCGCCTCCAACCCACCAATAACCACATCCACATCCTCTCCATCCTCCTCCGACCACACCGGCGCTGGCGGCAACCCTAACTCATCATCCGACGCCCCAAGAAGAAACCCAAGATCCGGCTGGGCTTCCTCCACTGCCGGCGCTGGCGCCGGCAACCCGATTTCCTCCTCTAAACTCTTCATCACAGAGGCCAAATCCTGTACCATCGGATCCCTATCGCCGGCATCGACATCATCATCAAGCATATCAAGAAAGAGGTCATCTCGCAGCCGTTTCACTTCCGGCAACTCGTCGGAGTCCTCGCGCTGCCTCTTGGAACTTGGTATGTCCTCCATCTCTCTCTCTCTCAAACGAAGAAGAAAGATAAGACTTTGGGTAGATTGGGAACGAACAATATTTATATAGTTTTAAAGGTCGGTTAAGTTAAGTACAAGTCTGGGAAGAAGGGAAAGTGCGAGGGCGTTTTGGGCAGGGGTTGGGTTTTTATAGCAGCGTTGGGGGGTTTCCGAGGATTTTGAATTTTTTTTTTAATTATTTAAATAAGTGAAATAAGTAAAAATAAATAGAAAGTTGTTGGTGGGGCCCGGAGACAGACGCATGGAGATCCGGATGCTTCCCTCCATCGAAGACACCTTTTTTAAAAAATAAATAATCTTTATATTTTATTATTTTACTTTTTTTTCAATGGGTTTTGGAATTTTCCGTTTTATTTGGTTTTTGCTATTAAATTTGATTTGGAGTCCGGCGCTTGGAATCCGGGACCACCGACCATGTTCCCCTCAGCTCGCCTCGGCTCGGCTAAACTTTGGGTCGGCTTAGCCGGCTGGTGAGGATTATTTAATTAAATTATTTTTTTTATTTACCTTTCCAGTATAATTAAATTTGTATCATAACTAAATAGTTTGGTAATTTCAAATATAATTAAAAAATCCTTTAAATTTTAAAGGTTACTTGTTGGAAAAAGTTGATTAAGAGTTGGAAAAAGGAACAAAGAAAAGATAAGAAAACGAGGAAAAAAAAAAAAAATAGGAAGACAATGACTTTTTCTAGTTTCCAAACTAGAGAGAAAGAGAGAGAGAGAGAGCGGTTGCTTATTAATAACGATAATAAATCCATCCATAAAAAACAAAACAAAATCAAAAGAAAGAAAGTATTAGCTCTACCAAAAAAACATTGTAAAACATATGATTAAAAAGCTAATTAGGTTGTCCTTGATTACATCCTTTTGATTGAGTGGCTTAAATTTATCCGTATGATTCTTGACCAATTTAGAGTCCACATCAAATGGCCCACATCTGTCCTTTCACTCACAAGCATCCTGCTGTCCTTGTGAAACCGTTTCCCTCCCGCCAAAAAAATAAAATAAAATAAAATAAATAAATAAATAAATAAAGAGAAAAGTAGATTGGACCAAAACAAGGTCCACAACCTCTTATCTCTTTGCCATTCATTAGGGTCGTGTCAAACTCCATTCTTGATTCTTTGCCCTGAATAACCTAGACAATGCCATGGCCTGATGTAACGCCCCTTCCAAAACTAGTCTTCTTCTTGTTTGTGAAACGTTTCACACAGACGTATCACGTTTCACAACTAAAGTTTGTTCTTTTGGAGTACGTGTCAGCGTTCTGGCAGTGGGCCAGTGTTTGCTGTTCAGAGGTTAATAGTTGTCTGTTTCCCGCCAAAGCTATTGGTAGTAGGTGGCCCCTATGCTTATCTCTTGGCATGTACTGCCGAATCCCGTGACACTTTATATTATTTTATTTTATAAAATCAATAATTAATAAATAAATATTAACTGGCGATGAGATCCAAAACCAACGCCGACCCAGCCGATGATTTCAGCAGCGGCGCCACGTCATCATCGATATCGACACGTGGCGGTTTCAGACAAAAGCGCCGGATGAGTCACGAACCTTATCCCCCGCCTCGTTTAAACCGCGCCGAACACCGCTTTAGGCTTCCACGCTCCGCACGTGCCACAAGAGTTGAACTAAGACACGTGTGAGGCGCGCTCCAGGCGGTGCTCGCCACCGTTACGGGAGAGGATCTGGTGACACGTGGCGGTTGTCACGTGAGTTTCGTGGGTTGTTTCACGGTTCTCGAGGACGAGAAGGTGCTGTGGGCCCCGCGTGGACGTGACGATCCGGTGAAATTATTGGTGGTTGTGGGGCCCTCCGCACCAGGTTCTCTCCCGCTCACCGGGGGTCACTATAACTAAAAAAAATAAAATTATCCATGTGATATTTTTATTCTTAACAATAAGTGGTGAAGTTTGTATGCGGTGAGAGTTTGATAAGTATCACCGCGAAGGAGAGATGGGTTTGGTTGCGTGGGCGTAGGGGATGATAGGACTCGAGATTCTAGAACTCACTTGAAAATACGAGAATACCCTCGCTTTTTGAATAAAGAAATATCATCCTCATGACTAGAATACCCTTGGAAGTGTTCCTTAATTACAGCGAACAAACAAAATATATATAGTGGGGTTGAGAAAGGGTATAAAAATCATAAAAAGAGCAAAAGATCTAGTGGGGACCACTTCCACATGATATGTTCTCGAGGAACACGAGGCAAAAAAGCGTACCATAAATCAAGGGTCGTACGAAAGGAATTGATAGGGGTATTTTCGTAGTTTCATCTGTATGATAAAATAATAATAATAATAATAATAATAATAAAGCAGGGTGTTGACTTGTGGACCAACCACCTCCACGTCAGCATTCACGTTCTCACTGCTTTGCTGACGTGTCCTCAATTACAGGAAATAAATAAATTTATAACATATTTAAAAAAAAAATTTGAATTCTTTTATAGATCAATAACTTACGCTTATTCCGAAAAACGAAAACAAAAACAAAAACAAAACCATAAATAAATAAAATATATAAATATTCATTAAAGTAAATGTAATACTTGAATCAATAATTTAAGTGTTCTACGTTATAAACAAAATCAATTATTTATGTTTTTTGATAAAAGACAATAAGAGGGTGTTCATTTCGGGGGAACTGAGCGGAAATGGGAAGAAATTGTCTGATTTAACCCACTTCTAGTGTTCATTTGTACTAAAATGACATTTTCTCTACTTCCGATTGAAGTGGATTTTAAATTAAACCCAGTTCAGTATATTTTTTACGTGGGAAAAAGTGAACCAATCTATCAAAACTTATTTTTTTCACTCCTAAAGTTATTTTTGAACTCATAAAATTCATCCAACACCTAAATTTTTCAGTTTTATTTTCACTTCATTACAAATGAAAAACATAACTATTAGAAATGATTAGTTCCGCCTATTCAAGAAAAATTGCACTTCTCCACTTTCACCTAGTTCGCTTAAAATGAAAGCACTCTAACCTCTCTTGATTGTGTCGAGTCTAAACCTCTGGTGAGTGTATTTTTACTAACAAAGAGCATATTCAACTATTATATACTTTTATTTTTCTTAAAAGCAGATAATCGAATTTATAATTCATTTACAAAGATAAAAAACCACTAAACGAAATGGTTTTTTTGTATTAAACAAATATTATATGTATTTATAAATTATATCATATTTTTTAATTTTGACATTTTGGAAAAACTCACATATACCTAAATATATTATAATAAATAAAAATAATACATTCCTGAGTGTAAAGATTTTTAATGATGATCCGACAATGGGATCAAAAAGAGAACATTAAACAAATTAAGGAAATAATAATAAGCAAAACCAAGTGGAGCATGTTAATAAAGAACCAACTCATTTCCATATTTGTTTGACCACAATCATGTAATCTTTCTCTTAAAATAATCTAAGCACAAAAGCTAACCTTCCTTTCACTAACATGGGCTCCATTAACAATGATAATTATATATTTTTTTTTAATTTCAAGGTAAAGTGTTTTAATGGCCTTATTACTTTGCTTGTGGATGCTCCAAATGGTTGATTAATAAGAGCTACTTACCTTAAACTTATTTAATTAACTTATCTCACTTCACCAACTAATTGACTAAACTTATTTGATGGATTTGCCTTCTTGTTTCATTGCAATTGTCATCATATTCTTTGTCCCAACGTTGGCACATTATTGTTCTTTCTTTTTCATATATAGGTTGCTCTAAGTTTTAAGTTTTCGTTTGATATTCTAGTCAACAGTCTTTAACATTTTTCAATACAATATCTATTTTTATTTAATTAATTAAATTATTCACTAAAAATGATTATATCTTTTTGTCTCTTTATCATAAAATTAAGTTAAAATAGTCACCTCTAAAATTAAATTTATATACTAAAAGAGTAAGAACAAAAACATGGACCATAAAATTACAAATCATACATTTAACAATAATTTTTTTAATAAATTGAGTATATACCTCATCAGGACCTATATAATCTTGAAGTCAATTCCTTAAAACATATATAACTCTGTGTCAGTTGAGGTCCAAATCTCTCTATCTCCTTAATAAAATATGAACACCTTATATTAAAGACTGAATATCAATAAATTAAGTAATCGTTGGCTACATCAAACAATACGATAACCTTAATAATCTAAATATTCTTTAAAGCAAATTAATTCATTTTTTTGATTTTTTTTTTTCCAATGTTTTTCACAAAGAAAGGGTGATGCAAGTCACTCTCTTGGAGAATTCGCACTCTTAGGACAAAAGCAAGTTAATGGGCACCAAAAGAAAGTTATTAATTTCCAGGAATCTTTTCCTTCTTCCCCTTTATTCCTCCATAAAAAGATATTGTGAAAGCTTAAGACCTTCTCCCACTTGATTCAATCAAACTCATTATTATATTTATATACTATTTGAATTCTTCTCTAGGGCTTCACCATGTGTGGCATGCATGTCTCTATCTATACCCACATTTACATTATCAATATATATCCACCATGAAAACAATCAAAAGTGTGTGATTGAGGATTAAAGTTTATAACAAAAAATATCTTTGGATTCATTTTTCCTAACCCTATCTTCATTGCATCGCATTCTCTCTATTGTACTCCACCCATGCATGAATCATATTTGTTTCCTTTCCTTGTTGGACTAAATGACTTGAATCTCATTAATTAGGAAAATGACATGCCCGCTAATTAAGATCTTACAAGTTTGGTCCTATTCCATTTAAAATATTGGTACATACTTTGAGTAAGATGATTGATTAATACATAGGTAGACTTATTATAAAGATAGATACTTGTCATTAATAGACACTTAACCATTCTTGTGAGTAATAATAAATAATCTCACCTATATATAGTACTTGGTATTAATTATTTTGTGGACAAGATGAAGATTATCAAAAACAAGTAAGGACTTAAAAGATCGATGATTTTAGTTAATTTTGAAATCTATGCAACTTTGTAGATGACTTCAAATTTTTTTTTTTTTTTTTTGGGAAGTGAATCATTCTTCGACGGTGAAACCTAATAGCTTAACCGTTATTTAATTTGTCTTACTAATTTTTGTTAAAGTTAAATTTTTAGATATATGAGCGTATTCTTCTTATGTTTTGAACATGTAACTCATGATTCTGAGTGAGTATATTCTAATATACGTCAGTTGTGATCATTTCTAAATTGATAACTTGAAAATAAGAGTGAATACACCTACAATCTACGCAAGTAGCAGACTATGCTAGTAAATTAAGTGATTCACTTTTCCTATATTATAAATAAGTAGAGCATAATTTATAGTAGGTAACCTTACAATCTGAGTGGGGTGTAAGTGCTTTTAACCAAGTAACAACTTATTTTCCTTCTTTAAGAACTTAAATATCTTCTATTATGAACTTCACTCTTATTTCCTTTCTCATTCTTCTTCTTCAACCACTTAACCAACAAGCTATCTTAAACTCATTTTCATTTTTGTCTATACAAAAATATGTTGTTGATAGTATTTTGCAATAAATATTAAAAAGAAAAAATAAATAAATAAAAGAGAGGGCAAATCATTGAAATCAGAAATAAAAGGAGCACCATGCCCCAAAAAATTAAAAATCAACAACAATAAAAAGAAGAGGAAAATGTTAAAAAAAACAAAACAAAAAGAAGAAAAATATAAAAATAAAAATAAATGAGAAAGGAAAAGAACGAGAAGAAATAGAGGTAATTTTGATATTATAGGAATGAAAAATATTGATTTTATATTAACAGAGACCACTTAAAAAAATTTAAACAAAAGTAAGAATTAATTAATCACTGTAAATTTAGGGGAACATATTAATGTGCATGACCTGTAGATCATTTTCCTTAAAAAGGACAAGACAAGGAACAAGAAACACTGAACCAAAGGACCTATAAATATCTTCATATATCTCCCTTGGCATGCATGCATGGTTTGAAAATGACAAAGAAAGGTTCAAGGTTCATACAATGAACTCTTAGGGCTACGTGGCAATTCCAAGGCCATTGAAGGGTTAGTTGTAGGACTATCAAATGGCCTCAATAAGGACATTATTGGTCCCATAGCTTAAATTTTAAGGCATCCCATTAATTGAATGTGCATGTGTGTGTGTGAGTGGGACATGCATTGCATGCAATGTTTTTTTTTCACTCATTTGATGCAAACCATTTGGAACATGATGGTTAGGTTTATGTCCATTTGGTGTATGGCTTGACTTAGCATTAGCACAACTAAGCTTCATTATATCTAGGGTTAGGGTTAGGTTTTCATTCAAGTACATGCTTGACATTCCATTCAAGTTTGCCTCCTCATTATGTCAAACTAATAGTTGTCTGACATCCATTTTGTGCTGTGATTATTTGACTATATTCATCATATCTTTAATATAAGAACTACTTCTTTGTTTAAATTTATTATTTTTATTATTATAATCATTGTTTGACTATTAAACATATCTTGAATAATATTGGACAAGTTTTCTATTTTAAATCGATATCACAATCCTTCACAATTATAAATAATAGTTTATACTTTTCACAAATAAAAATATTTATATATTTTTTTAAAAAATATGAACAGGTCATATTTACAAAAATAAAAATATATGGATCACTATATCAACACATCTGTGCACTTATCTTACATGAGTTGCATTTTTTAACACATCTCCTCCTTAGAACACAAATGCCATATGCAAAAGCCATAATTCCTTAGAACACAGATGCCACATGCAAAAGCCATAATGCAAATAAACCATGAAGTTATTTGTGAAAAACAATTTTATATATTTGATTATTTTTTTTTCAAATCTCTAAAATTTAAAATTTAAATTAATGATATTATTGTTGAACAGATATATGGAATTAATAACAATATAATATAAAAATATGTTATTTGATTAAATAATCTAGTTGCTCAAAAGAGTGATTAAATACACGGAAAATTTAATATTGTAAAAAGATTTAATAAGTTGTATATTACTGATTGAGATTGATAAAGCTTGGAATTAAACAATATTTATTTTATATTTCACTCCTAAGTAAGCCATTAACCGCAAACTAATTTTACAATGTGAATTTCATTTTGCATATATATTAAAAAAAAAAAAAACATCATACAGAGATACATGAATCATGAATGAAATGTGACCTAAGAGATACATAAACTTGTTGACTAACTACTGTTTTGTAAGATTGAAATTTCAGTATTTAATATCGTTAATAAATTAATTAATTAAGTTCATAAAAGTGATCACAGAGGTTATTAGTGGCTTTTAAATTCAGATTAAAAAGCTGATTAACTTAATCTCTTTCAATGAAACTCAAGCCCCAACAACATTTATTAAGATTCCTACAAAATATAACCATTAGAATCAAACAATGCCGCAAAGTGAATCCCAAAGTACTTCTCTCTCATCTCTGGACAAAAATGACCCCAAATTTCCAAACAAATCCATAAAACTTAACACTCTTCACCCACCATTCTGCTTTAAATGTCAAAACCATTACCCCTTTAAGTAAATAAATAAATAAAGGCATAAATATCAAAATAATCATTCTATTTTATGTTTTACGCCTTTAAATCCTCTAATATAAAAATACTGCGATTTTAGTCCCTCAGTATTTACATATTTTTTATTTTTTTAACTGTAAAATTCATCCTTTTTAGTTTTTGTATTCTAAATTTTTCACTATTTTTCACTATTTTTTCGATCCCTCCAGTTCATCAGGACCAAAAAAATATTTTCATCAATAAAAAAAATCAATAAAAAGAATAAAAATGAACTAAAAATGATAGAAATTTATAAATATGAGAAACAAAAAAACAAATTTTATATTAGAGGGATTAAAAGAGAAAAAATAAAATAAAATAAAAAGCTATTTTGATATTTTTGACAATAAATAAAAGATCTCAAATTGCAGAAAAAAATCTATTAAATAAATAAACAAATACGAGAGAGAGAAAAAAAGAACACAGCATTGCATGATAATACTCTTCTCATTGAACTTCAATTAATCAATAGAACACTGAAAACGTTTCCCAAACTGTGTTGTTTTCACTCACAAGCTACCACCTTTTTGTACAAAAATACAAAAAACGAAATAAAATAAAAACGCTAACTTTTTTTGTTTTTCATTTTTCCACAATCTTCATTCATCTCTGGCTCTCAAAACTCTGAACTTTTCATTTTTTTCAAGCATTGTTTGCAGAGCTTGGGATTTCATGGATGTGTTGAAGCTGCCAAATATCATGATAATCTTCCCAAAATGCCCCTCCAACTCTGTTTTCAGACCAGAGGAAGTCTTCTTCTCCAAATGGAAACCATCCAAGAAGCACTTCATCTTCAACTCCCCACCACCACCCACACTCACCGGAGAAATCCCACAAGCTCTGCTCTTCCTCGGCCGGCGGCAGCGCCGGAGGTGGTGCTTCGAGGGGAGCTTCCGGTGAAGTTCTCTTCTCCTCTGGGCTCTCCTTCTTCACTTTGGCTGGAGCTTTGGTGGAGTCTCTGGACTTCTTTTGGGGTTTTGAGAGAGTGTTTTCAGCTCGGGTTCTCTTCATCGTTTTCGTTTCCGTTTTTCTATTTTCACTGTGTGTGTGCGTGTTTTTTTTTATAAATTTTTGGGTTTCTGTTTTCTGTTTTCTGGTTTGGTTTTTATAATAAGTAACACAGGGTTTGGACTTGGATGTACGAAACGAAACCACTGGCGTTCCACTGTTCTACTGTCTCTTTTCTCTCCTTTTAGCTTAACGTGGACCACCATCTCGGTATTTTTAAATATTATATTTTTATTATAGGTGTATACATGTATGACCTTGAAAATATTGGAAATTTATGCAATCACGTACCCCTCGTGGCGTTTGGTTGGCGGGCAATTTGGGTTTGTTTTCTTGAATTAGTACACCAGAGAAAAAACTCATCAAAATTTAATGTACATCTTCCGTTGAATTAATCAAATTTATTATTTTTGTTTGCCACGTAAGTCAAGACATCTCGAGGCCAGAAAGAGCAAGCACTCAAGTGGCAACTCAACCTAATCGGCTTTCTTTAATGCACTTGTAATTATGTATTTTTTCTTTTTAGTCTTTTAATATTTTTTAAGACTGATTAAGTTTTTCGTATTTAGTCAATTGGATCATTCTGGTCCAGATGTGTAAATGGATGAAAGTGTAAAATTCTGATGAGCTAATTATCGTAAAAATATTACGAGTGGATTAGAGCAATAGCGATTCGACGTAAAATATGAGAACTAAATTATACCAAAAATATTAAAAGGACTAAGAAGACAGAAAGTACATAATTATAGGGATGGCAATTAAACTTATTTCTTTTCATATTTTACCAATATATTTAATTATAAATATATTTTTATTAAAATACTCATAACCAAGCTTTCTATGACCTTATTAAGGAAAATAAAAGTGAGATAATTCTAAAAGTCTCGAGTTCTCTTTTCTCCGGTTTAAAAGTACGTAGATTGGACAATTAATTCCCAACATTAATTTTTTTCATCTATATTTTTTTGTTTCATTTTTATAAGTGTCAAAAATGATGAATAATATAAATTTATTTAAGGGAATGAAACGCTGTTCTAGAAGGATCGTTGGCTCAATGGTAGAGCCCCGATGTTCCAATGGCCTAATCTTTTAAGTGAAAGCAAACATCATAATGCCTTCTTTCAATGAACTTGCCCATTTGTTGGAAGATTCTCCTTTTTCTGAGGATACTGATGTTGCCTAGCTTCGGGTTTTGCTAAGATCAAGCGATTGGGAGGCGATGGACATTAAATGTTGGTCATTTTCAGGAAATGGTTCATTCACGTTAAATCCGTACTATAACTTTCTTAATGATGGTGGGTTACGTTGTAAATTAATGAAGTGTTTTTGGAGAAAACATTGTCCATTGAAAATCAACATTTTCTATGGCTTGTTTGGAAGGATAAGATCCTAACCCTTGAGAATCTTAAAAGCAGACGCTATAACAGACTCGACAAACGAACTGTGTGACGCGTGTCGCGATATTGAATCGAGTGGATCATTTTGTTTCTTCACTATTCGTTTTGCAAAGGGTGTGTGAGTTTTTCTTTGGAAGGTCGCTGTGCCCTGCTCTTTCAAAGATGATGAGTACTATCTGGTGTTCTTGGAGATGGAACATGAGTCCGACGGCTAGGGTGGTTACGGACATAGTGATCAAGGCGCTTGTTTGCCATATTTGGCTGGCTAGGAAGGCTAGGAATGATAAAAAATTTTAATGCTAAAATTCTTCATGTTCATTGCATTGTCCTGAATATTACTCGGATGATTTTATCGTGTCTCGATGCGCTTGCAGATAACGTCAAAGGGAAGCTGGAAGACTCTATTTCTATGATTCGGCCCAATCTCAAATTCTTGGGGCCATGGGGACAGCGCCACTTTGGGTAGTGCCACTGCTCGAGGAGGCACCCGGATCCCTGCCACGGGGTAGTCTATCATCTTTTGAATGTGGGCTCGAGGGAAGCCGTGTTGTTTTCTTCGGTGGTTTTTAGTTTGTATCTCGCTCGTATCACGTATTGTGGTGTGGGGGTTATTTTATGGGTTCTTGTGTTGCGTGTTCTCGTGTACTTATGTTTTTGTTTTTAATTTAAGTGGTTTTATCTACTTATATTATATATATATATATATATATATATATAAATTTTATTTAACAAAAAATAAAGAGTTACATATATAAAATTCTTGTAATGTAATATAAACATACATATATATTTACATATTTCTTTGTTTTAAATAAAAATTATTTTTAAATCCAACACAAATAATTAATTAATTATGGAAAAATTGGAAAAGTAAAATTTATATAAAAAAAATTAATAATTTTATGGAGTGTCGTGGCATGTCAAGTAATAACCCAACATTTCAGTTTTCTGTGCTTCATCAAGGGTCCAATCCAATCCACAGTCAAACAGTGCTGACAAACCCTCACCTTAGCCGTCCAATTCCAACCAGGCCCCCTTCACTTTAATTTTTTTATTTTTATTAAAAATAATATATATATATATATATATGTTCCAATATCAAACACTATAAAAAGATATAAATATAGATATCTTATCCACTGTCTCCACTATGTCTCATGTCTCAATTAATAGACATGCAACAACATAGCTGTCCTTTTTTTTTTTTTTCTAATCTTAATTAATTAATTAATTAATATAATTTTTTTTTTAAAAAAAAAGTACTAATTGGTAAATTAATCTAAGTAATGTCGGCACCTGGAAGGTAGCTGGCAGTGATGGCAGGCATGAAGTCAGTGAGATGGTGGCCTAACTGGCTAAACAGCACCACATATCCAGCCAAATAACAACTGGTCAGCCACGTTAGGTCTAACCCAACCCAATGTAACACAACTTGTTTGGACTCTCTCTTTCTTCTCTTCCTTTTCAATCAATTAACTTATCACTTTCTCAACTTTACCTGATAACTTGGTCTGTCTCCTCTTGTTAGTTCTGGACCACACTTGTGCCCACTACCTATATTTTTCTTTTTCTTTTTTTTTTAATGATTTTTTTTCAAATATGTTTTTAATAACTGTGCCTGTGTGCCTATAGCACATAGAGTGTCTGTAGTCTATGAATAAAAAAAATCCATTTCAACCGTATGTTAAAAAAACCAATTTGAATTGAGATTTGGTGGGAAAAAAATATGCCTATAACATAAATATATATATATATATATATATATATATATGGGACTGATCATATAAGAATATTCTTAGATAATTATTAATCATTGGATTTGAACCTAATGGTTTCAGATTATTCACTCTAGTAAACAATGATTTATAAACAAAGATATCAATGAATCAAAGTAGAATAATAAAAAAAATAATATATACAGTATTTCCATTTTAACAATTTGAATCCAATGGTTTTAAATTATTTATTTTAATAAATAGTGATTTATGAACAATGTTGTCCATGGTGTAAAGTAAAATAAACAGAGAACAACTGGATACATAGTATTTTAATTTCACTTGTTCAATCACGATCACAATAATAATATAATAAATCACACTAATTCACTCTTATTTGTACCATCACCCCTCTTAGATGTGGACACCATGGAGTTATATATATATTTTTTTGTTAGAGCAAGGAGTGTTATGGCCATAGCTATTTGAAGACCAAGTTATTTAAGGACAAATATATTTGAAAGACATAAATTTGGAGTGTTATGATGTGAGAAAACAAACTAGTTATTGGCAAAAAGAGCTATGAAGGAATTGAGTGTATCAACTTGGACTGGCACAACGGGAAGAGTTGGATGCATGACATGCATCATAAGGCCACGTTGCAACAAAAAACTGAACTCGACCAAGCATGTAACAATGATCACTTTGGTTGCAAAGTTCGAGTCACACATGAGTCAGAACTATATTTTGAATGTTAAGACGCTCATATGTTAAAACTCATGTATGAGATTTATAATTTGACATCGAGAGAGATCCAAAATGTGAACATAAACGTGAGTGTACATTGACCAATCTAATTATAAGGTTTTTTTAAACATTTTTTTAGTGAATTGTTATTTCTAAACTCGATCGTCAAAAATATTGATAGATTGTATTGAATTAGATTATTAATTTATGTGTTTCTTATTTTTAATTATTTAATTGTACACTAAATATTTATAATTATATTCCAGGAGAAATTGAGCGAAAATCATTGAACCAATGCTCTCTCAAACTAAAAATATATATATATTTATATTTATATAACATACACACAAGTTACGTGTGAGAAAGGAGGTGGCGTGCAACACGTCAGATTCCTCGTATCAGATGAAATTAATGAATGAATTAATTAATTAAGAAAAGGGCCAAAAAAAATGAGAGGTGGAATGTGGGTGGCGCAGTGGATACTAAATATAAAAAGAAAAAGAGAGCACGTGAGAAGGGCGTGGGGGACTTTTGGGTCAGGGGAAGGGGACAGCCTTGCAAGACGTGGGGCCCTGGTTTGTTGGGCCATGCGTTCATCATGTGTCCTTTGTGTGGGGCCCACGACAACTAAGACTAGTCTTGTCAACTTGTGGATTTTTTTCTAATAAAAATTCTTATATTATATATATATATATGTACGATTTTTTGGAGGTTGATTAGACGGTGGGTTTCTTTGCATGTCGGCCAAGTTGTATTAAATGTCCTCTTATAATGATCCGCAAGACCACGTTTAGTCTTTTTTTATCATTTTCATGCTTAGTCTTCGTTACGTGCATCACACTTGCGTCTGTTTTCTCTCTAATAATAATAATAATAATAATAATAATAATAATAATAATAATAATAATAATAATAATAATAAGAGTTGCAGTTGAAAGCCCAACTCGAACTGGGCCAGCCTAATAAAATATGGGCCACTAACCTTCACATGAGAAAGTTGAATATTTCATATTCAGATATAAAATCAATGGTTTTTTTCAAATTTATATCTGATTCTTTAAAAATAGTTATTACATTTCACCCCACCCAACCCCCCTAATACTGTAACAAAAGAGTTTGTATTTCATTTAACAATTTCATAGTAAAAAAATGCCAAATAATATTTCTCTTTCACAATAGTTTAGTTGAGGCTAATGATTTGTCCACTTAATTATATATATATATATATATATATATATTTCATTTACCTTTCAATTCTAAAATTAAAATGCCATCTCATAATTTATATATATTTATTAAAAAAATATCAATATTAAACTACTTTTTTTATTCCTTTTCATTCTTTTTTTATCCCGTCACAAATTCACGATATCCGTCTATTTTCAACATCAAGAAGATTTATTATTATTTTTTTCAAAAATTACCCTTAACACTCGATTCAGTTTTCTTTTTGGATTTAAATATGAGATAGAACTGTGAAGATATAAATTAGAGGTAATTTTAAAAATAGTGGCAAATATTGGCTCGATATCCCTTGGGATGAAGCTCAAATCTCGATCCTTTTTAATCCAACCGCTTAGATTGCTCTATTGCTTATATAGTAGCTTATGCTTTTGTCGGGTGTTTTCTAACGAGAGAAGAGAAAGAAAGATAAAGAGGGTAAGTTCTCTCAGTATTTAGAGAGCGAAAAGAGTGAAGGTGTAGAGTGAGAGCTCTTGCTCTGCTTTTATCTCATTAAAGCAAAGATAAAACTCTTGTTTTTTTATGGTAAGACTAGTTTTTAGAGTTTGGTAATTCTCTGTGGCTTACGCCTATTTCTCAGACTCGTTATTCCTCCACGATATAAATGAAACATCGTTCTCCTGCACGTAGGCTTGCTTTTTAGCTCACGCTAAATCGCGTCTCTTACTTTATTCTCGCGAGATCGGTCAGACGTTATCCCTCAGATCGCCCATTCATCAGCTGCATCACAGGTGATTGCGATATCGCACACCAAGTCGTTCAACGATCACACATTAGTTCCAGCTGCTTCACTACACAACAAAAAAATAACTAATTTTTTTATAAAAATTTTGAAAATAACTAAGTTTTTTAAGATACGAGATTCTTGCTAACCAAACAGTATAAAAACGAAAAGGAGGGAGTAATGTTTTTTTCTTTGCTAGAATTATACAAAAATTTGGTAAGAATATTTTATATATTTTACCTAATCAAAGATCAATATTGCCAGATCTATTAATTTTTTTGCTTTTTTACGTGATGAAAGAATACTTTTTTCAGAAAATATGGACAAACTATAAAAACCTCAAATCAACCTTTAATTATGGACAAAAAAATATAATACTAAACTCTCCTATCGTATGGCGGTAAGATAATATAATATTAAATTTTTGAAATAAATATAGCTCATTATCATACCCTAAAGAATTATATTTCTTTTACAAAAACTTTCAAACGACTAAGTTGTCTCATGCTAAATTTAAGTTTTTGCTTTTTACCCAGTATCTTGTTTGTTTATAATGAAGCTTATATACATTACTAAAAATATTTAGATACAAGTAAATTATAATTAAACCCATCTTGATTCATTGATTTTTTAATAAAAAGATAAAACTATTATTTTATTATCTTTATTAGCTGTGCTGAATTACTTTTATAAACATTTCATCAACTTTCGGTGATTAAGAACCTAATTTGTGGAAGTTAGTAAATAAATCATTCTTCTTTTTCTTCACACTTTATTCATGTTTTTGCAAGTAAAGTGGTCAAAAAGAGATTTAACAAAAAAAGAAAAAGAAAAAAAAAGAAAGAAAACCATCAAGGAAAAAATAAAAACAGCAAGCATTAACAAGTCTTCACCAATGCTTCTTTTATTAGATGTTGAATTTTGCATAGCAAAGCGGCAAAGAATGCATTAAACTTAAGTTACTTAACCAATAAATAACGCCAAAGAATATTATTTTAAAATTTTAATTGATAATATTGACCGAAAGACTCATATTACATGTGATGTCACCACGTTATGTCATATTGGCCATCACATTACACCGACTTCTCTTTATATTATATATATATATATATATAGTTTTCCTAAAGAATATAAAAATTTTTTTCATGAATGGTATAAATAAATCGCCTAAATAAATGCAACTAAATTCATATCAAATAAAAATTTGAGAATCCCTGTGAGAATGGGAGGAAGAGTCTTAAATTTCAAAACTACTTTTTTATTTTTATTTTTATAATTCTACATTTTACTTTCACTGTTTAATGGGTTGGTTTTAGCCACACAAAGAATTAATAAGTGAAAAAACTAAAATTAGATAGCCATTAATGAATATAAGAAAATATCAACTAAATAAATGGTAACCTAAATTCATGCAAATAAATCCACATCAAAATAATTAAAAAATATAAAAAAAAAATGTCGGAGGAGTTTTGCCATAACAATAGAAAGCTTTAACAAGTTTTTTTTAATAAATTGGTGATAATTTTTTTTTGTTGCATTGTATTTCAGAGGTAAAGTAAAAAAATCAATAGACTATGTCTTAACTCTTAAGCTTTAACAAGCCTTTTTATATATATATATATATAGTTGCATTTTGCAGACAAAAGCGACAAAGAAAACTTTAAACTTGACTAACAAGTAATGGCCAAGATTATTGTTTTAATTGATGATATTGACTTAAAGACTTACATTACATATGATGTCACCACACTATTTCTTATTAGCTACCACATTACACCTACTTTTCTTTTCATATTATATATTAGAAAATAATAACATATTCTATTAAATAAATAAGATTTTCAGGTATATAGTTTTTTGAAATATTATAAATTTTTCATGCATTGGTATAAAAATTACTTTTTTTCAAATTTTGGGAGTGAGACTTTTCACCATTTTACTTTTCACCATTTATTGCGGTTTTCACAAATAACTAGTCAAAAATGATTAAAAAGAAGAGATAGTCATCAATGAATATCGGAAAAATATTAACTAAATAAAAATAACTTAAATAAATACAATTTAGAAAACAAAAATTAAGAGGGCTCCACCTCCCTACGTGATGTCCCAACAATTTATTTTTGAAGTATTTTTAAACCAATCCAAAAACTATATTGTTTTTTGAATTTACCAATGTTGTCGACTAGTTTCTGCATTAAATCGATCAAAAGCCGTGAGTTTGAATTAATGTGTTCAACTGGGTTGAACCATATCAATAATAAAATATTAAAAATATATTATAATAATTAATAAATATAAAAAATAATATAATTTCTATTTTTCATAACTAAAAAAGTATAATTAATTAAATTTAATATTTTTATTTTTATTTTAATTTTAATTTTAATTTTATATACAAATTTTAACTCCCTAAAACTATAAAATATTGTAAAAAAATAAAAATCTCAAATTCACTCGTGCCACTCGGAACCTCAAAAACCACTCACTTCTCTTCTTTCTTCCACCATTGTTTTTCCCTTCTTCTTAGTAACCTAATGAAACCCCCCTCTATCCCCCGCCGTTGCTTCTCCTTTGTTTTTTCTCTATCACAGTAATCTATCTAACCACTCTTTCGCCAGTCATTACTCATCCTTCACTAGAGATGGCAACAACTAGGGTATAGATGTGGTATATCAAAAACTTTATTCTTACCTGTAACCCCTACCTTATACCTATACTATTACCTGTACCCTCAAAGACAAAAGAAATAATATCTTTATCCTTACCCGCATCGTGACTCCACTTTTCACCTATTGTTCAAAAATACCAAATTAACATTAAATAATAATAATAAATAACAAATAATTCATGAATGGAAATTTCATGAGACAATCTGTAAGAAAGGAAAAGCCTCACTTGAGGGTAGGATACATCATTGCCATCTTTTATCCTTTACTCTCGCCTCCTCTTAATCGATCACCCTTAGAATCATCCACTCAAATCGCCTCCATTGCTGGCCGGGTCATCGTGTACTTAATCTGGTCAATCAGCCCGAGCTTAAGGGCATGCCTCGAACAATGCTCATGACCTGTCTCCCTGTTAGACCCAATGCCTGTGTTTAATTACATACATTGGAATTTACATTGCAATTGTATAAACAATGCTTGTATCCTAACCATAAATACTATTCAAGAACATGGCAAACTTACATTTTAAGAAAATGTTAGGTTTAGTTTTGAAATAGTAAGACCACATCTGTTGTGTAATAAAAGTCAGAATGAGTTTATATATAGCATAGAGGTTGGGAGTCACTAAGTCTTGAAACTTTTGTGTGAAAGAATTCTAAGTCCATATAGAGCCCATATAGAGCCCACTAAGATCAAAAATATAAAATCTAATTGGCTCCGCCACGCAACTATAGAAATGTTAAAATGGAAGCACCATAACAACGATAACGCACATCGCGATCGTAGCAATGTTATTATTCACATATGTGGCCTCTTGTGCTCGGACATGTTAAATATTGGCTTGATATCCTTGGGATGAAGTCAAATCTGATCTCTTTAATCCAACGCGTCGGATTGCTCTCATTGTTTATATAGGCTATGCTCTGTTAGTGTTAAGTGAAAAATGAGAAAAAGAGAGAGAGATAGAAATGGTGAATTTCTCTCAGTATTTGGAGAGTGAAAAGAGTGGTGTAGAGGAGAGCTCTTTGTTTTGCTGATCTCATTAAAGCAAGGTAGGACCCTTGTTTTTGAGGTAAGGCTAGTTTTTGTAGCTTGCAATCCCTCTTGCTGGTTTTATGTCTATTTCAGGCACTTGTACTTTTTGTTATTCCCCCATGCTATAGCGAAGCATTGTTCTCCGTGACGTAGGCTTGTCTCTTTATCTCGAATCCATGTTAAATCGCGTCTCTTTACTTTATTTTTCCTCGAGGTTGCTGTATGTTATCTTTCAGCATTGCTTCATTCTATTGTGTGATCGCGTTACATGCGAGCATTACACACCGTGTTTAACGAATCGCCACTACTAGTCCCTGGGCGTGCCTCACATACCTGACAACACATACCATCCTCGCACACCCTTTTGTCACACTCCATCGCTGCTCTCTCATCGCTGCGCACACCGCCCACTATCAACCTTCCGCGAACAAAAGATTATTGTTGCAAAGACATTGTTTACCAACACTGTATTAAAATTTTATGTTTATGTACAAGCTTTGTGCAAGCTCGCACAACTCTTCACCAAGTCGTGGGTCTCGCGGTGGACGACACTACCCGTACACCTTTTCTCGCCAAGCTTTGCATAACCTCTCATCTCGTAAATGGCTTCCAAATAATAATATAACTTTTACAAATTAGAAAATAACCCTCTTGTAAATTCATAATGAGATAGTAACTCTAAAAACCTCGACAAATGCACATACAAATTTTCTAATCGAGAAACCACGTGACTCTTTAGAGTCACTTAAGAATGCTTCACTACATCAATAATGGAATACAAGACGATGTTCTTCTAAATATAACTAGAGGATCGCAACCAAAGATATAACAAATCAACAACTCAAAAATAGATAACAATAATGACATAAAAAGAGATCAAAGGATCATCAAATCACGATGGGTTGTAGAGCTACTTGCAAGGATCGACTCACCGTAGATTTGTGACAAAATTCAGCACCATTTTACCATCTCGACTTCTCTGCCAAGCTCACCCTAACCCCTTCTTCTCTTCTTTTCTTAATTTCCTTGCTCATTTTTCTCCAACCCCCGATTCATCTCCATGTGTCACTCGATTTCTAATCCCAAATGGCAAATTAGCCACTTTGCCCTCAAATTGTTAGGAACTACTACTGTATACAATCAGATATCTATTATTCAGATAGCCACCTTATTTATATAACTCGGTATCTATATATACCAGTATCAGAG
>NC_052487.1:2801875-2983689 GCF_009730915.1 Dioscorea cayenensis subsp. rotundata
AAAGATTGCATAAAACACTTATGAGATCGATTTGAGATGATATGATGCCCAAGTTATAAAATCAGGAATTCAGAAGCAAACTTGTACAAGTACGTAAAAATACAACCTTAAAGTTTCAATAATATGTTAAACACCAAAGTCTTTGGTTCATTTCACCCAAAGAACCCAACTTTTGCAACAGAAGTCCCTACATTTCATCACCTCGGGAGTCACAAATGAATAACTCAATAAGATTTTGAGGATAGATAGTTTCCTATAAACTATGCGAGAGATTCATGCTTGATTTTGCAACATCTATTTTGTAAAATTGTATGGAACAATTGCTAAAAAGCTTTCTCATTTCAAAATGGTTCTCTTCTATTAAAACCAACATATTATAACAAGTAATTTTCAGTGTGATATCATTAACAAAACAGAGTTCTATAAATTGGCTAGTAAGAAAATAATAAAAATTATTACACTACAAACAGAGCATGAAACAACTACTTACTGATTCCAAATGGTCATCATCATCAATTTGTCCATCAGTATCAAACAAGCACATCAACCCCATCAACAGAGGAAGAAATGAGCTTGCTTTGTTGACTAAGAACAAAGCGTACCTGAAAGTGACCATACATTGCAGATGAGGCGATATTTGATGATGATGTATAAACCATATATACACCATTTGATTTTATATAATGGTATCCCCAAATAACAATTTTTAGAAAAACGGTGCAGATTGACAAGTCAAACAAATACAAGTGAGCTTCAAAGGAATTCAGAACAACTTCTACAACCTTGAACCAAGATGCATCCACAGGGACCTATCTAGGGAAGCTCCTGGTAAAAGCATTCCTGATGAACTTAATTTCAATATGAAAACCAATCAAATGGCCATTTTTCTTACATAGGTTCATTGTACACATAGACATTTTTGTCAAATCAGTAAGTTTATATTTTATTGATAATCTGAAATGGCCAGCATATTATTCATGTGAACTAAATGAGGTTAAAGGGAATCCCAAACAGGCAAATAAAATAGAAAATAGGAAACCTGAGTAACATCATCCATGTGGGACTCCTCCAAGCATGCTCCAAGCTTTCCATGTCTCCAATCCCAAAAAAGTATCTGCAATTGTAATTTAGGAAGAAGAAAACAGAAAAGTCAAAGAAAATCAGCAAAGAGAAAAGAAGTAAAAGGTTTTGGAGGAATGATACAACTCTCATTAGTCAAGCTCCAGCAAAATTCAAAGTTAAGAATTAAAGAAAAATGTACAACGAAAATGATAAAATAAGCACGTAAGAGCCACATGGAGTGGCCTTTTATATGTTATTATCCACTAAGAAGTTGCCAGAGGACAACCACAGAGTTATCCGGTGCTTTTTGACTTCCGACATCAGCATCTTATAAATGTCGTCCTTTTTGTAAATTACTTTTTTCACTACCAGTATAAAATTTTTATGGTATGACCTTTCATTTCCAAAAGAGTTGCATGTCTTAACTGACACTTAATCATGCCAATGCAGCCTGATCTAGCCCGTGAGTGAACATGAGCAGGATGGGGCACGTTGGCCATTGATCATCTTATCATTATTCCATAGCTTCAAACATCCAAAACAGGTAGAAGCTTAGGAAATCATCTAAAATGTACAAATTCTGCAGTGGTCAGGTCAGTAATCAGTATAGAAGATATAAGGGAAATCTACTGCATGTGAGCTGTCAGAGTGCCTGACTTAACTACAGAAGATTCAGTTGCGGGAAATGACTGAATTTACATCTCTCTAGAACACCCAAGGCATAAATTATAGCATAATAGACACTTGTGGGAAAAAGCACTACAAAACTTGCATGGTTAGTCTTGATTCTTGAATCTTGTTGCTTGGTCTATGAAAGTTCATTTCAACTTCTTACCAAAAGGACAACACTAGCTTTGGGGCAACTTAATATTTTAGTGCAGTATTAATCTTGATGATAACTAACAACAAACCTATGCCATCAAACTACAACCATTGTACAGTTGCATAGCACAATATATTGCATGGTTAAAATCACTCTACATGGTGAGGCATTTTGTCATTTGAAAAGAGAACAATAAGCATTCAACTGGACTTCAAACCTGTGCATTTGAGCCTGCAGCTAGAAGATTACCACTTGACCCACCAAAAGAAAAGCTAAATATTTCTTGTGAGGAGCCAGTTCTCAGCAGTGAAACCTACAAAACCAGAATTTCAATAAGAAAATGATAATATATCTTCTGTACACAGATCCATTTCCTAATTCCTTAAAAAATGCAGGAAAAAAGGATGTAATAGAGGCCGAATTCTCCAGTCAGCATAACCAACATCCCTCCACATAGCAACAAATGATATGCATCTTCATAAGCTAATTAAAAAGTGCATTCACAACCAGTCCCATGCATCTATTAAATGGGTCCTAGTACCGCCAAAATAGACAATAAATAGACTAAAGCACCCAAGCAATGTAACATAATGCAGAGCAACCTCCCAATGAACAAAAGCATTTGACTCAAGTTTTCTTAGGAGGTAGTATCATGAAATATATGACTTAGTGCCAATACAAAATTTCCATCACAATAATGAACTGTTGGTGTCAAAAGACTCTGAATGGCATTTAGCAGCCTTTGTAGGGTCATTAACTCAAGCTCCACACTAATATCTTGATTTCCACAACGACAATAAAGCAGTAAAAATGGAAACAATGGAACTTGATTTAGAATTCATGCATTACACAAAAAGAATGAAACTTAAAAAAATGCTAATGAATGAACAAAGATATACCATAATAATTTAAAATTCAAAATCCAATTTTGAAACTTGTTTCTCAGACCTGCTTAAACGCCCTGGTGTCCCAAACTCTGACAGTGCCATCAGACGAGCAAGACCCCAATGCATTGGAATGACCTGGAATCGAGAACGAGACCTCATGGATCGTCGCAGAATGCCCTTTGCACTCTCCGATAAACTGTCCAGTCGCCGAGGAGTAAAACTTGATGGCGTTGGATGAAAGAGACACCGCCAAGGACGACGTCTCCTGGCTTACATCCACAACAGAGAAAAAACCACAAAAAATTAGCAAATCAAAACCCTAATTAAAAAAAAATCATGGGAATCGAGGTACCAGGAGGCGATCTGGAAGACATAGTCTTCGCCGAAGTTGGTGTGGATGGTGTTCTTGAGGCCAAGGCACTTGGAAGAAGGAGAAGAGTCGGAAGCAGCGCCGGAGTTCTCCACGTCGACCTCCATCGACGCCTCCATTGAGAGATGATCGAGCTCTTGTTCTGTTTTTAGGGTTTAGGAATCATTGAAGTTGTGGGTTTTTACTACTCCCCACCGTGAAAAACTAAAAATTATAATTTTCTTTTTTTATTAAATTCATTAAAATCAACATAAATGTAATTATAAATACATAAAACGTCATGGATTAAAATGGAAGGTTTTGTAAAACACAAGGACTTCTAGAAAATTAGAGAAGTTTGGCAACCGCCTTTGTTGGTTGGAATACAATCTCTGCATAAAGTATTCGTGTCTTTCGCAAAAAAAGCTTGAATCTTAGCTTCGTAGCAATACAAATGTATTAATATATTAATTTTATGTATATATACTTCATTCACAAATGATTTTTGTCTATAACTTTTTTAAAAAAATTGGGACACTTTTGAGAAAAAAACTCAACGTCAACTCTTTATAATAAATATTGTTTTTATATATTATATATTTATTAAAAAATTATTTTTTTTATAGGATAGATAAATCACAGATTTATTAGAAAATTGAAGAGTTTGAAATAAAAACTAGTTTATGGGTTTTTATTTCAAAAATATTTATGCACGTTTATGGTTTGAATTGGTTTTTTAATTATTAATTTCAATTTTGCTTTTATACTTGTGGAGAATTTTGATATACTTAAATTGGTTATTTATAAAAATCAAAATTTTGTGTGTTTTTTCACTATATATTAGGCTATATCAAATCAGTTGGATATGAAAAAAATAATTATTTACTTAGTACCAAGAATATTTTATTAATCAAACCTTTGAATTTTAGTAATGAAATTCCTTATTTTATATGTTAGGTGTAATTCTCATATTGGTCCCTCTATTATAGCAACGTTTTCTTTTTAGTCATTTAATAAATTGTGCCCATTGAGTCCCTCTACTTTTCAAATCGAGAACTTTCAATCCAAGCAAAAGGAAAATCCTACTGTTGATCAATTGTAATATGTAGATGGGAAAATGCGGATTAAAGCCCTTAGATCTATTTATTTTACTTCAGTGAAAAATGAGTAACAAAAAACAAATTGATTTATTTTGAGAAGTCATGGATTGAAACTACCACCATTTTCTTTTCCGTTTCAATGTTTTGAGCTGTTTTTTTTTTAATGGCGACACAACAAAATTACCATCTCCCACCTTCGATAACGGTAAGAAGCTCCTCGCCGACTTCCACCTCGTCCCCGCCACCATGGTGGGTGAGAAGGCCGGAAAACATCATCATATCCTACATTCGATCCACTGACTCCTCAACTACGTACCATCATCGCCTTCCGCGACACCATTATTAACTTCTTTCCAGCGTCCTTTCATGTCACCACCTTCTCCGGACGCTGCCCCAACTTCCGCATGTCGGAGATCCTCAAACCCGGTGTCATCGCCCCAGCGTCAACATCCTTGATGGCTGGACCGCCGTCACCACCCCCACTGACCTTAACATCAATCCCGGCTGCGTTCTCTTCAACATCATCTCCGCCACCTCCATATCCTGCCTTCACTTCTCCGGCATTGATGCCCTCCTCCGCAAAGCTCATCCCAACTGGCCCACGACAACCATCAAGTCCGCTCTTATCACCACCGCCTACAACACTGACAACTCTGGCAACCTCATCAAACACCTCGCCACCAACAACGACTCCACTCTATTCATCCACAGTGTCACCCACGTAGACCCCAATCGAGCTCTCAACCCGAGTCTCATCTACAACATCACCGTCTCTAATTACCTTACCTTCCTCTACTCCATAGGCTACAAGTTTCAACAAATCTCCATTTTTACCAAAGATGAGCTTACCATGAACAGCTCCTTGCCGGAGACTCACAAATCCAAGTAACCACAACTACCCATCACTCTGTTATGAATGGCAGAGAAAGGGCGCCCGAACAGTTGGGTTTTAAACCAAGTCATGTGCCCAGAGGAATGGATATTCAGTCAAAAGGCGGGGTCAACATTGGGCTGACGAATGAGAAAGGAGAAACGAGGCTGATTGGGCGACGAGAGAAGCGACAACAGTGGTTCAGCTCACACCTCAAAGGGTTCGTTACTTCTGCCACGCTGGCAAATGGAAAGGAAGATACGACACGTGATGGTGGTGAAAGAGAGGTTGTCCGTTACGCCAAGCTGGAAAGAGATATAAAGGGAAAGGGAAAGACGAAGGGAGGTAAGAAGGAAGATAAGAGAAGTAGGCCTGTACTGTTCCAGTAGAGCTTCAGCAAACTCTCCGATGACTGTCTCAGGAGAGAGCTTTCCCATTTATCTTACTCTTTTCGGTTCTATTTTGTGAGATTTAAAACTCTGTGAATTCAGTTTAGCCATTTGCTTCTATTTTCATTGGATATTGTTGTTTTCTTTGCTGATTGTCATGTTAAAGAGCTTAAACTCTTACTTGATTGAGAAATCTATTTGACTGGACTGTGGATCTAGAGTGATTTGCTATTGATTATCTTGTTTGAGTACTTCGTTGTGGATTGATTCACAACACACTCTCCGTAGTGCTTGATTCAATAAACAATGTGGTTAGCCATAAGAGAGTAATAACCAATGTCGAAGCTGTACGTATATGAAGATGATCTTCAGCCCGAGCGGAGTTGAAGTCAGTGTAGAACCCAGCAAGTTAGAGTTCAATTCAGTAGGTCAGAGTTTAGCATATACTATTAGATTTTCTACAACTTGGGGTTCCAATGTGGTTGGTTCTTCTCCAGTTTCGTCTTTTGGGTGGGTAGTTTGGTCGAAACTCGGAAGGTGAGCATTCCGTTCATCGTCTGATTGTTATTACTTGGAATGCTGATAGAGTATTAGAAGAAGAAGTGGCTAGTGTTTGATGGAGGAGCATTGAGTGGTGTGGTGGAGGAGATTATTGATTGGTGTTAGATGAATTAGACAATGGTTTGCTTAGAATATAAGAATTGCCACATCACCATTAAAAAAAAAAAGTAAGCTCAACATATATAGAGATGACAAAGAAATGATCGTTTGTACTTGGATGGGAATTTATAGATTTTTAAAAAAATAGAAATTTAATGGGTATAATTTATAGTAGAAGAACTACAAAGGGAGAGTTGCTATAGTAAAGTGATCAATCCGGGCATTACACTTATATGTTACTTATATATATATTTGGTATGAGTCCAGCACAACCTTGTTGTATGATAACATGGATAATTAAAGGCTAAAGACAAGATTAGAGCAGGATCAATCATAACTCTTAGCAATGGTTGGGATCTAGTGCCATCCGATTCTTTTGTTTTAACTTTTTCTTTTTGTACTTTCAGGTTTTACTTTTTTCCCATGTTTTTATTTTTTTGGGAAAAATTACTTTGTTCACCCCTCGTAATTTTTCAAAACTTCCCAAAAACCCCCTCCTACTTTTTACACCCCGGACAACCCTTCCGTTAGTGTTTAACTTCCCTTTTACCTCCCTACCGTTCACTTCAAATGGGTCCATGTTGTGAAATCCCATTTTTGGCCTTGAAAAATGGTGGGAAAGGAAAGCGCAAATCACATCATGTTCAACCTTTTTCAAGGGCTTTTACTGCTTGGTTTCGATAGACAATGCCTAGGAGTTGCATTACATCTTGTTGTTCTCCTCATTTCTCCTCATTTGAGTTGTTCGACTTGATTATGCTGGGTTTCAGTATCTGGTGAGAATCTCTTCGTTGCTATCGGTTTGACCATTCCATGAAGTGTTTATTATGGCGACTCATTTGTGGTAGTCCGGGTGAAGTTTATCATACCCGAAATATATAAATCGGTTTCTCCAACGAGAAAAATGAAGTTGATTTCCATCGGATTGGTCAAGTGCACCTCATCTTCAAATGAGTCGTAGTCGATTTTATTGTCGAGGCGAGCATGTGCCATTGTCGTCTCCGTTTGAAAACGAGTTCATTTCGTTGTAAAGTTCTTCTCGTTTATGGTTATCTATTTGTATATTTTAAATAATGTTTAACTATTTGCTATTATCCGTTTAAATATATTACTAATATGTTTAATAATTGTCATATCCGTTTAATACTTGTCATCTCCGTTTAACATTATCTTTACATGTATAACTATTCATATTAACGTGTAAATTCTCAAAAGTCTCGCGTAAAAGCGGTGATATTTTTTTCGTTTGATCCGAATTGTTGGCGGTGGCAAGGTTATGGTATCCCGTGCGATAAGAATTAATGGCGGCATTAATTCTTATGCACTGACTATAAATATCCGAACACCCGTTCGTTGTCATCAATCAATGTCGGTCCACTATGCGTTTAACTTTTTTCTCGGATATGAAGAGTCAGCCTGCTTGTGGACTTCACACCATAAATAACCAGGAAGAACCCTTCCCATGGACAACCACTCCTCGTCGTCCTCATCATCATCCTCTTCCTCCTCCTCCTCTTCCTCCTCTCCCTCCTCTTCCCATGGACAACCACTCTATCTGAAAGGATGTTTCGTGAACCTCCTTCCTTATCTTGAGAATCAATCAGCCGTAATCACGCAACAAGTTAAACTATCTTTTCCTGCCCAAGGCGAAATGCTCGCATAATTGCCTGAATGCAGAGGATTCTCTAGCGGTGGATGACAGGCAAGCAATTAAGCGAGCATTTCGACTTGGGTAAGAAAAAAAAGTTTTCACGTATTGCGTGATTGCGGAGGATTCTCTAAAGGAGGGAGATCAGGAAACATCCTTTAAGACGGGGTTGATATTTATCACTTGAGACTTTTTGTTACCGTTTAAGAACATTACGTCAGTGTACAACTATTACGTTATGTGTTTAACTATCAGGATCTTCGCTTAAGTCCGACTATGACACATTGATTAATAGTCGTTTTCATGAATGTGTTTGTTTAACCTTTTTTTAATGTTATACGTTGTGCGAGGTTCAAGTTGATCGCATGTTGTACTGCCATTGTGAGCATTCGAATGTATGGGAACACTTATTTCGTTATACGAGGGTCTAGTCGTGAGTGTCCAAAGTCCGAGAGGACGTTGTAAATGTTGTAAATGTTTTATAAATAAAACGAAACAAGCTTATTTGAATGTGAACTTACGAAATTTAAAGCGAGGAGACCTAGTAAAAAAACAATGTGGGAAACAAAAAGAGCGTCATTGTAAACAATAGAAAAAGTTAAACAATACTCAAGTTACTCTTTAAACAATGACAACGGTGTTTAAGAAAATACGTAAAGATGTTTAAACAGTGACCCAGGAGGTACCCATCTTCAACGCGATGTTAGTGAAAACATTCAATTTAAACAATAACATATATTTTAAACAGTTAACTCACTATATTTAAACGTTTTACGTATTATTTACATGATATAGACTTTTATTTAAAACCGGTAATCGTTATGTTAAACACTATATGTATCATGTTTAAACATAAAAAAAGCTTGACGTTTAAAGCAGAGATACTCATGTCGAGCGATGACAATATGTCTTCATCGCGACGATGGCATATATTTTTCCTTTTTTGCCCTTCGGATGGAGGGAAAAATACCGCCCAATCACATCACGTCTAGTCTAACCTCTATACACTTTTTTGTCTTCATCGCGACAGTGATATATATATATACACTTTTTTTGTTTGCCCTATCTCGACTCGCATTTTGTTGTTTACATCTTCTTCTTCTTGGCTTATTTTTTTGTTCTTCATTTCATTTGGTTTTGTACGATTTGGTTTTCGGCCGATATATTATGGAGAGTTTTTGTGGTATTGCTAGATTCAACTGGGGAGGGAAGAGTGCTAATGTTCACGCTCGAGACTTCTTGGGAGTTGGTGTTAGGCTGAGATATGTGAGCGATGGGGTCTCGAAGTTTCTCTTGTCGGGGGTTAAGTTCATCACACCCAGGATGGATATAAAAGCGGTTTGCCCAATAGAAAAGCGATGTTGACTTCAGCGAGATGTGTCACGTGCACTCCATCTTCAAATGTCTCTGTAGTTGATCTTGTCGTCGAGAGCGGAAAAATGTGCCATTGCAGAATCCTAATGAAAACGAGTTTTTACTCGTTGTAAGTTCCTTCTCTTTTAATTGTTCCGGTTATGCGGGGTCGATTAGTGTTTAAATATGTCCAGTCAGCTAGTTAACATCTTGTACTAGTCATTTTACGTTATTAGTTAGCTGCTAAGTATTTAATTTAACGTTTAAATATTGTCATTATCACTTAAACATTATATTCTCCGCTTAACATATTGATCTTTTCATTTGACTAAAGTGTTGGCAGGAATTCAGATTCTGCGAGTGCTCCCGTTCATCCCCATGGTGACCCGGACGGTATGGGATGTCTTCCTTCCTCGTCAGATCATTCTGAAGTGCTGTCGTTGGATATTGGACAACGTTTTGACGGTGTCGAACATTTCAGGGATGTACTTCGAAATCATGCAATCAAAAGGAATTTTGACTTCAAATTCATAAAGAATGAAAAACATCGGGTGACTGTGGAATGCTTGGCGATGGTTGTCGTTAGCGCCTTCATGCATCAAAAGAGTATAACAAAAATACTTTCCAGAATCAAGACAATCAACCCGTCCACACACTTGCGGTGGTGGCATAGGTTCGAGCGTCACATCCGAAAGCGTCCAAAAATGGGTTAGCGCACGAGTGATTCGAAGCTCAAGGACCGTCCCTCATGCAGAGGCCATCGACATTCGGAAGGACATGTTGCGGGAACATGGTGTCCACATACCATACAAGCGAGCTTGGTTGGGAAAAGAGCATGCCGGGTGGTCCTCGACGGCAGGTGACATCTCCGGCTATGATGTTGCTTTGGTATGTGGATAAGGTGGCGGAGACAAATCCCGGCAGCGTTGCGATCGTGGAAAGAGGCGGTGATCGTTTTAAAGCGTGCATTCTTTTCTTTCAAATGACGTGTATTGTGGGATTCAAGAGGGCTTGCGTGTCAGCTGCATTTTCTCGATGGTACCCACCTCCTTGGAAAATATCGAGGTACACTACTGGGTGCCACATGGAAAGATGGAAACAATGGTTTTTTCCACGTCGCCTTCGGTATAGTCGACAACGAGACCCGATGCCAATTGGACTTGGTTCATATCTAAGTTAGGCGATGCTTTATCACGAGGATGGAGATTATCATGAGATAATTACTTTCGTGTCGGACGGTCGAAAGGGCCTTGTGAGCGCTAATTGCGAGAGTCTTCCCTTCTTCGCCACATGCATCGCGTCTTCGACATTTGGAGGCCAATTTTATGAAAGCCAATGTCAGACTTGGGAAGGCATTGAGGGAGGAGTGCTGGTCTATATGCTTCCGCATTGCGTGGGCATCCACGGCTAAAGATTTCGATGATACAGTGAATGAGCTCGGGCCACATCACTCAAAGCTCATCACTG
Organism: Dioscorea cayenensis subsp. rotundata; assembly: GCF_009730915.1. Classification (NCBI taxonomy): domain Eukaryota; kingdom Viridiplantae; phylum Streptophyta; class Magnoliopsida; order Dioscoreales; family Dioscoreaceae; genus Dioscorea; species Dioscorea cayenensis. The sequence goes on from NC_052487.1 coordinate 2,812,485, forward strand.
GTTGATTAATAAATCGGATATGGCACATTGGTCGAATTATCTATTCAGAGGTGATCGTTGGGGTGAGATGTATTCAAACGTCGCGGAGTCGTTCAATGCTTGGATCAAGGAAGCTCGTCATTTACCGGTGACAAAAATGGTCGACTCCATAAGGTCTGCGAATGTTGGTTTACACTTAACATTTAGTGTTACCCTTTAAACATTCTCAATCTTTGTTTAATTACACTTGTCTAACTTTAAATATTAATTCTTTCGTTTAAATATTTACAATAATGTTTAAACATGTTTACTAGTATTTAACCATCACCGTATTTGTTTAACCTTATTTGCGGGTTCAAGTTGATGCGCATGTTATGTAGCGGCGTGAGCAGCGAACAAATGGGAGACCTACTTATGCCCGGACATACATTCGAAGGTAGAGATCATTGTTGAGGGACGGTACCGAAATCTTCGTGTTGGTCGTTGTGTCGATGATCGATTCACGAAGTGATCGACCGGTCGACGAACTCCCGTAGATCTCGCCATCGAGAACTTGTTCATGTCAAAGGTGGCAAGTTTATGAGTATCCCTCGCGAACACGTTTGCATACCGCAATAATGCATGACAGACACCAACGTACATCGATTTATTAGCGGGTACTTCAGCGTCGACAATTACAAATCGGCGTGCAAGGAAGCTATATTCCCCTATACACGAGCGATGACGAGCCTTGACGGAAATCGTGAGCTTCGTTATGCGACCTCAGTGGCGAGGAAGGCGGACAGGCGGCCTAGACGAAAGAGGATCAAGTCATGAGCGTTTGATGTCCGCGAGTTACATTCACGGTACCGCCATGGATCCGGTCACAGATCGACGATCTTGTGATGAAACTGTCAGCCCGACTAGGCATTGTAAATAAGCCGACGATGACAAGGAAACATTGTGTATTGATGGTCAACTTTCCATATTTAAACTCTTACTCTTTACAACGAATTGAATGTATTTAAACAGAGACATTGTTATTTTAAACGGATATATTGTAATTTGAAATATTTCAACTGATGTTTAAACGATATATTGTATATTTAAACAATTAAACGGAAATGTACACAATTACAACGTAAATTAAACAATGAAATGAAACTGAATGGAATTTAACCTCCCTTACAATTGAAAACAAACAAAATTTACATTGAGATATACAAGTCATGTTATTCCGAAACGAAAACAATGAATTGAATGTCCAGGTTTACATTCGAAAACAAAGTTGACATTGAGATATACAAGACATGTTCTTCGGTCACAAATCTTAACCCGCTTGTGACGGCCCCCTTTGTCAGTGGACGCCGTGCTGCCTCCCTCCTTAAGTATCGCGGGTAACATATCTTAATCCGAGGTAAGGAGCGATGCATGCATGGTAGCCGTAACTTCTCACCCCAAAGTAATTGCTCGATAAACCGCATGACGTAGAGCGGTGCAATCGGCGCTTCCTTGTTTCGGCGTGGGGTTTTCCATGTCGGGTACGCAGTGGGTACTTTACGCGTCGCCCGACTCATTGAGCTGCATATCGACACAATTGTCGAATAGATTCCAGTGTCGAGATATGCAAGTTGAGATTAGAATCTTGATTAAATACCAAACACTATTAATCGGACATAATTAAAGATCTTACCATGTCCAACGCGTCTTTTATCGTACCCGAACATGAAGAATAATGCACTGTATTCTTGTTTATCATTATCGAGGGGCGAGCGACATGGAAGTGGCCATTCATGATTATCGGGAGGATGACAATTTGAACTTCGATGCGAGGTTCATGCGCAGCATCCCCGACCATAGCCATAATTGTTTCATGTGCGTCATCCTGCTTTGACATAAAAAGCGTAAGCGGTCTGGTGATGGAGGCGCGCTTCTTGTAAGGATATGGCTCTTTGCTTAGCGACTTTTGTATTATGCATCTGAAAAGCGTCCCATCACATCATCTCGTGACCATCTCCTTCCCCTCAGCGGTGATACAATTTGTCCCGTGTGGTCGCGACAACGTCATTCTTCCACGACGAGTCTTTGAGGTTAAAGCGATAACAAATATAATAAGACCATATTGTAAATGTTTAAATGATATTATCAATTATTAAATGATATTATATATAATTAAACGTTAAGTAGAAAAATTAAATGATAACATAAAGACATTAAACACCATTAGAAAATCGTTAAACACTATAATAAAAACTTTAAATACTATCATAAAAACTTAAGACTTACTCAGCCATAGAGCAGTTGAGGAAGATCCTCATCAACTCCTGCTCATATTTGTTAAGACGAGACAGGCCAACCGATTTTTTTTTTTTTGGGAATAAAAGCTTTTCGAGCCGTCTGGTCCCATTGTTGATTGGCCTTGATCATCTCTCTCGTTGCTCGGTCGGGGTCTTCATGGGGCACTACCGTTGCACCTTCACGGTGTACAGCACCAGCAGCATCTTCCTTCAATGAGAGGACGACTGCGACAGCATCAACTGCGGACACATCCTTACATGGTTGTTCTTGTTGTGGGATTATGCCTGGCTTCGATGCGGGGACGACGGCGACAACATCAACCGCAGACACATCCTTACATGGTTGTATTTGTGGTGGGATTGTGTCCTGCTTCGTTGCGGTACTGTCGGCCACGGCCACGGCCACGGCAACAGATTCAACGATCTTCTCAACCGTGGCCACGACGACAGCATCATTGGGAGACACACCCTTAGCTTGTTCTTGATCTGCAAGGATTGTGCCCATCTTTGATGCCCCAATCTCGGCAACCGGTTCCACCGGGTCCATCGATTCATTAAGAAGAGAGTTGACGACTTTCTCAACCGCGGCAACGGCCACATCATCGACGATGTCCTCCACCGTCATGGTCATGTCATCAACGGCGACAGTCTCAGTAACAGCATCAGCCGCCGATGGTGTTACTATTGTTTTATCGTCAGCCGGCGGTGGAGATAGAGCCAGTATTGTTCTCCTCTTTTTCGCAAGTCTCTTCGAATGTGGCCGTCTTGGAATGACCTTCCCGATGATGTCGTCGTCGTCAAATTCCGACGCCTTGTTCGTCCCGGTTGCTTCAGTTCTTTGGAGGGATGGCGCAGTCGGTTGTGAACGTCCCTCCAGTGTCTCAACACGAGCGACAAGCCAAGGAAACTCGGTCATCAATATTTGGCACGCCTGCATAAGAGTTGCGGTGACATCTTCGCCTAATGTCACCGGTTGGGCTGCCACGGTCGGAGGGCTGCCATGGTCGGGGTGCCACAATCGGGGGACCGTCGTTGTCGTGGTATGGGGGTTGTTCGATCTGCCGGGGTGGGGAGGGCTTCTCCGTGCCGAGGATTGTGTCGCGTGGTAGGGGTCGGAAGTAGGAGAAGCTGCGTCGGCGCCAGACGATGAGGGTCGCCCTCTCATCCTGCCTTCGAGCAAGTGGTTCCGGAGCAATAGCATCCATCCGTCGGTTGGCCCCAATAAATATTTCTTCTTCACAGATTCAGGGGAACCATCTCGGGAAACTAACATATGTAAAACCAAACAATGTCATCTGAAATCATTCATTTTTAAAAGCTGTAAAAACTATATTTAAACAGATTGGTTATATATTTAAACGTTATAGAATATATTTAAACGGAGAACAAAATATTTAAACCAGTATGAATAACTTTTACATGGTAAATACTAAAGTTAAACACTAAATAATATGTTTAAACATTAAAGACTTATGTTAAACATTGTCCATGATTTATTACCTCTTTCCCATCGAGCGATGACAAAGTCGGTTTCTACCGTCGCTTGCTTCCTGAAAGTACTTTCACCGTAGCACGACGATCCTTGGGATCTTGCGAAACGGACTTTTCTTCCCCGCTTTCGGGTCGACTCATAAAACCAGGGACGTTAAGCGCGACCGAAAGCAACCCTTAATGTACCTCGTGTTGGTCTTCTTCCCGCAAGCATCTATCTTGCACTCGGGCCAGCGCTGGGGAATATCCTCCATAAGCCACTTGTGCGTCGCTCGCGCCCTATGCGTGATCGCCCCATGGGTCGGTAGATCATCGACATAATCAACAATCCAGTTCAGAACCGAGCATGACGTATTTGGGAAGAGGGATCGTACCCATGAGGTACACCATCGAGTTTGACAAAATTATCTTCTTCTCCCCTCTCGTCGAACAAGTTGCACTAGAGTGCTCTTGATGGAGTCTCTGTGTCTCGTAGGGCTTTTGATAGATACCGCCCTTCGACGCGACCGTCTTCTTCTTACGAAAGACGATCGCTGCTCGCCATCGCAACACGGACCAAGAACGAGGGGCCACATCTTGAGGTCTCGAAACTCGGCGAGGGCTTTCTCGATCCCTCGAATTTATTGGTGCGACCATCGTACCTTTGCAAAAAGAGAATCAAGAAGGGCCCTCTCTTGGTATATAGCTTCTAGCTCGATGAAGCCGCAAGACGGTGTTCTTCGAATAATCTCCCGATTAGTCGAGGGGTCATGTTATCTTTCAATTCGACTAAGGTCTCCATGGCAAACCGTGTCAAATAGCATCGCCCATTAACTAGGTTGATGACCATAATCACAAGCTCGCGACAATAACAACACATTCAACATGCGAGATTGACAAAAAGTTTAAGCGGAAATATAAGGTTTTTAAAGCGGTAACCTCTCGGTTATTAAAGCAGAGATATCAAATGTTAAACAGAGACCCATTTTTCTTAAAGCAGAGACAAGAATACTTAAAGCAGAGACAACAAATTTTTAAAGCTGTAACATCTCATTTCTTAAACGTCAACCTCATTTGTAAAAGCTGCAACCATATCAAGCGAAAGGGGAAATGTACATTATAAATATTACACAAATCATAACAATCGAAAAAACTTTTTCGATAGTGTATACAGACGAAAATGTAAAACAAAACAAAACCCTAGCCGAGAAATCTCCCTCGAGACTAACAAAAACCCCAGTGAGAAATCCCCTCTGAGACTTCGATATCTTCCAACAAAAAGCAGGGAGCACAAAACAAAAACCGAAAAAAATCTTTCTTTGTATGTAAGCAGTTAACATAAAACCATACTCAATACCTTAGATTGCAAGCGATGAAATGCCAACTAGTTGCGCGAGGGACTTCTCCTTCGAGATACCGGTGGAAAGAGAAAAGCTGATGAAATGCCAATTACAGAGGATTCGCCGGTAGAGACAACTTCGGAGACAACTTCGAAAATGGAAAAGCTGAAGACACGAGTTGAGAAAAAGCAAGTAAACTGCTTCAATAAATTCGTCTCTTGGGGTTACCCTACGGAAACCCACCCCACTTCCTCTCAAACCGTCAAGATGGCTGCAGCCACTACTCCCCATGCAAGGGCATTTTCGTCCATAAAATTTAAAACTCACTCCGTTCACATCCGTTACAGGCTTTGGGGGTTTGAAAAAACATATTGTTTAAAAGGATGGGGTTTTTAGGGATTGCAAAACTAACGGGGTGTTTTTGGCAATTTTACAAACTTAGAGGGTTTTTTTTTGGCAATTTCCACTTTATTTTTTTAATTAAAAATTAAGGAGGGATGGAAATAGAAAAATTTATAAGGATTATTTATGGGTAGAAAAATAGAGGCACTGTTTTAGAGCTGGCTTTGGGGCGGGGAATCCCTGATCCCCGCGGGGACCCGACCTGACAGGGACGGGGATTCCCCGGTTCATTCCCAACGTGGAGGCGGGGACGGGGCCAACCCGTCCCCATTTATTAAACGGGGCGGGGATTGCTATCCTCACCCCGTGGGGTCCCCGTCCCCGGTTAAAAATAATATATATATAAATTTTTAATTTAAATTATTTATAATTTTGCCATTTTTATAAATTATCTCATTAAATTTCGTTTTGCTTAAACATTTGGAGTATTTTGTTTTTGTAAATTTTGTTTTGTTGGTTTGTTGAGCTTTATTTTGAATAATTTTTATGTTTATCATGTGTGTTAGTGTGTATTAGTATTAGATTTTTTTTTTAAATCAAACAAAACTTATAGGTATATGGGGATCCCCTCAGGGACGGGGACGGGGACGGGGATGGGGAGATAACTCCCCCCCTTCCTGTCAGGGAGTCGGGGATGGGGATTCCCCGTCCCCGAATCTCGCGGGGATAGGGATAGAGAGACCCCTCCCCGTCCTCACCCCGCCCCGTTACCAACTCAACACTGTTTGTTACTTATCTATTCCATAAAACACCATTCATATTTATTACTTAAGAAAATTCAAAAACTATAGTTTCACACGACAAACTTTTAAAAGGTTTTTTCTTCTATTTCTATTTCTATTTCTATGTACCCTCAAATTGCCCATTTATTTAATTTTTCATATGTAACATATCTTCTAAAAAACATTATACTGCCCGGACGAAATGTACTTAATTATTTATTTTAATTTTCTTAAATCAAAATATATTAATTTTATATATTCAACGTCATCTAACACAAATTCCATACCAAATTGTAATTTTTATAATATAATATTAAAAATTGTTTTGAAATATAAATATAGTAAAGTAATTCAAAGTTCACATTTATATATAAAGCCTGGTCTTCTACAAATGGACGAATCGACAATAGTATTGCAAAACAGTTATAATCATGACTGTGCAATTAGAGCCATCAAATGCTCTTAGTAAAATCGTTTGATTATGATTTGCACCACCCGAATGCACAATACTCTCATCAAAACCATCCGATCATGATCGGAACAATCTTTTATGTAATTAGAGCTATTAAACATGATTTGCATCCTAGGCGAATGATTTTTTTTTTAAATCAACCAATCAACCCAGTACAACCCTGTGGTATTGTCACTAATTACTATTATCCAATCTCTCTCCACAATCTTCTCTCTGTCTCTCTTCTCTTTTCTCTTTCATACTTTTCTTTTTACGTAAATGCTCTACAAATATCCATAGGGAATGTATCACCCATATATATATAAGATTATCTGTGAACGTGAACGCCCACAGACCAGCACAATACCCATTTATTTGCTACAATGAGAGCTAATTATGGGTTAGTTGGGTTGATTAGTTTAGTTTTGGTTTTTTAGAATGTTGATGTAGGTTTAGTAGAAAATAGGGTTGGATAGTTACTGTGTATAAATTGATTGAACGGTTCAGATCAAATTAATGTACATCCCACTTTTATTGTACTACTCTTTATAAGTACAGTAATACTATTCATCCAATAGTGATCAATCGTTGGATTTCGATCCAGCAGCTCAAAATATACTTTCTATAAGATCCTTAATATATGGATAAAATGAGTTTAAAGTCTTTATAATTCAATGACAGAGCCCTCATTACCAAAGACATATGTTGCAGGAGCCCATGATTCGACGGTGAACTCAACAGTGGTAAATATTCACAATTATAAGAGTGCCCTTGTAACTCAATCCTTGTATTGCTAAGATAAGAGAGCATGGGTGGGCATCATTGCCCTTCATGTGCAACACCTCTAATTTTGGGTTAGTTGTATTTATATATAATTCTCTAAATATTTTCTCTATTTTTTAAAATTTACTTTTTTAATCCCTCCCTTTAAATTGTAATCTTTTAGTCCTTCTACTACATTGAAGTGAGTCATGTCAGTTCCATTTTTTAATCATTTAGGGTTAGAGTTTAGGGTTTAGAGATTAAAATGACTAAATTAAAATTATAAAAAGACAAAAAAAAAAAATTACAGTTCAAAGTAAAGAATCTAAAAAAGTAATTTTGGAAAAGTAGAAGGGAATATTTAAAAAATTATACCTTGTAATTATAAATTTTTTTTAAAAAACTATTTTCCATTATTATTATTTTAATATTATCTAAAAAAAGAAAAACAAAGCATAATAAGTGATAATGACCATTTCCCAGCTGGAACACTAGAGTCACAATTCCAATGCATGATTCCTTTTTTTCACTTCAAAACAGTGTCCCCCACTTCCACTTCACATTTGCACTAAACTCACACCCCCAAAGCTAAAATTCACACTTTTCCTCTGAGCCCTTGCGCTAATGGCGCTCTCCCTCCCCATCCTCGTTCTCCTCTCCTCCCTCTACCTCATCGCCTTCGTCCTCGCCATCGGCGCCGAGCGCCGCCGCAACTCTGTCTGCTCTCTTTCTCTTCTTCTTCTTCTTCTTTTTTTTTTCGATTTTGGTGTTTTTCTTGTCTCTGTTGTGATGGATCTGGAATTGGATTTGAAGGGGGAGGTGGTGCCGGACGAGTACGATGAGAGGACGTTCTGCGTCTACGGGTCTAGCGCATCGACGGTGTACGGCTTGTCGGCGTTCGCGGCGCTGCTGGTGAGCCAGGTCGTGGTGTGCGGCGTCACCCGCTGCCTTTGCCCTCGCCGTGGCATCACCTCCGGCGGCGGCGGCGGAGCTGGTGGTGGGGCACGCGCGTGCGCCGTTTGCTCCTTTGTTTTCTCTTGGTGAGTGTGCGGTGGCCTCGTTTATATTATTTTATTTTTATTGCTTGCTTTTGATTTGTCTGGTTATTTGATTTTTTTTTTTTTCTATGCTTTAGCTTCAAAAATTATTTGAATCAATGAATTGGAATTGTGTTTAGGTTTGTATTCACTTGGTTTAGATGCATATTGATGAGCTGAGAGTGAGTAGAGTTGCTTGTTACTTGGCTTTGATGCAAAGGATTGCTTATTATGGAGCTTTCTTGGCTTTTAACTTGTTTTATATAGTAACCCTACTTCAAAAAATACTTGAATCCAAATGTTATCTTGAGTTCATGGATCTTATTGCAAGCTTATAGCATAGCGGTATTTGACCTTATAAAAACGAGGGTGAAACAATTAAGAGGTTTCGAGTGCAAGACTCGTTAGAAACAATAATGGTAACGGATCGCCGGTTGTGGGTGCGTGGGTTGGACGATTAATTCTGACTCTATACGCACGCCGTGCGCACACCTTCGTGGATAAAACATTGTCGCTTTCGTCAAAATAAATTTATGGCTCTTATGGGCATTACTAAATCTATTTTTACTAAGGATTATATAATCAAGAGTGTATGTATTACAACGAAGTTAATAGTTCATGATTGGTTGAAATATATTGTTTTGAATGTAATAAGAAAGCAATCCTATAGAATGGGGTTTTTTTTTTAATAATTCAAGGTTTCTAAATTAAAAGTCTTTCTCGTCCTGTGCTAATTATGGTGACTAGTGAAAATTATAGAAATAGTTGTTTCTTATGTTGCCCTTTAACTAGTTGAAGTGCTATATCACAAAAGCATGAAGACCTTTTTTATGGAATTCCTATCTAATACAATTTTCCCTTGTGGTCCTGGTGAGTGAATGAGCATTATTAAGTCCTCTTTCCAGATAATACTCACACTGGCAATGGTGTCATATTTTAGGCAAGTGTTTGGAACTATCATGACATAGCTTGGATGGAATATTTCACATCAATAAATAAAATAATCAATATATCAATATCGAGGAGACCCAAAATTTATTATTGCATTGCTTATTCAATGAGTATTCTCAATGGTATGCCTTGAGGAGAAATCAAAAACAATCACTTGATGTCTGTCAGCATCTTTTTTAAGATTTTATCCCAGGATAGAACACATCATGTCTCTTTCTTGTTGGTTCAGGCAAGAGTTGACTGGTTGAAGTAACTGATGATGTTTCTGGTGAAGAGAAGAATTTTGACCAGAGGCTTAGAGTCTCTTGCTTGTCCATATCCTCAGCTTGACCTAGGCCGAAGAAAGACCATGTTGATCCTGAACCAAGTTTAGCACTTATTCTTACTAGAGTACAAATTAAGGATCTGGCTGACACCAACAAGAGTTTTTTGTGGGTTGTGATATGTCTCTGCCTCAGAGGCACATATTTTATAGCCTTGGCTCTTACAAGATTTTGAATTCCTGTGTCCTAACCAGTCAGATTGAGCAGTTGATGGGGTGGATTTATAGTTGATTTATAGTTTGCATGCGCCTGTCTTTAAGTTCTTGAAGAAAATTTAGTCGCATGATGTGGATTAAAAATGTCACTGGGTTGACTAGAAAGTAAAATTCCGGAACATATTGTCTCAAATATTCTTGCAATAATATTGATATGCTGTATTGATTTGATTGTTGTTATGGTTGAGAAAGGAGGCCTAAGGGTTTTTCTTCCTTTTCTTGTGTTTTTATTTTAAATATTTCTCCAATACTTTATATAATATCAATTTACCTGCCTATATCCCTTTAATCGCTTGTCGACCCCCTTCATCTAGATTGGTCTCTATTATGTCTCATTGTTGCTTGGAAATGAGTACTCTAATCTCTAAGTCAATCTTTGGTGTTAGTGTTGATAAATTCAGGAAAATACTAGTAAGGCTTAGTAAAAAATGTCTTCCATTTTGAGTTTCTTGACTTTGGATTGAATGATATAATAGTCATAGAGGCACTTCCTGTCAATGTTTGTGAAAGTTATCACTGAAGCTGGGAAAATTAAGCATGCTTTCACCATACAATAGCACAGAAACAAAAGAACACTACAAAATGAAGTTGCAAAGTTATGTATAACAAACCTGAATTGAAAATCAACTTTAAAAAAATTTAGTTTAATAATTGTATCTCCTATTGATTGTGGCTTTAGTATAATGAAAAGATGTTATCTTTGCCGGTCTCCTAAATTGCCTTTTAATGTACTAAGTAGCTTCAAGGAAATCTTTTCACGTCATAAATGGCATCTGTTAATTGGGGAAAAAATGATCTGGAGCTTCTATAAACATCAATTTTGCTTTGAATGCCAGACTTTGCTTTAGTCATACTTGTCTACAGTTACTTGTACCAGTCATCTCTCTGGATTTTGATTGCTGCCTTTAAGAAAATTATAACTAATTCTTACACTCAAAGCAAGTAGACAGTTTTTATGCTATTTTAACTAGTTCAATACCATTTTTTGTCTTGCTGATCTTTCTTTTCTGGATTACTCCAATTAAGTTTGTGGCTCTTTTCCCAACCCTTTTCCGTAACATACATGAGACAAAAAGCATCAAGGCAATCTTTTTGGACCTTGTTTTGGTTTCTACTATAAAAATAAAAAGTAGATTATATGTCAAACTCTTGTGTTCGAAGTATCAGCTTTTACTTTTTTTCTCTACAATTATTCCTTTTTGTTTAACATCATTGTCGGTGATTATATGCCATAATGAGCATCCAGGGGAACTTTTTGTTTCGTGTTTTTCCTGGCATGAATATGTGGAAAGGTCAAGCAAGATGAGAATCATTATTACTCCAAACTGTGATGACTTCTCCCCTTTGTGGACCTTCCTAACACTTACCTTTGCGCAATCACATGCATATAGTTAATAACACAATCCCGATTGAAACAGCACGCATCAGACTTGCGCATGCCCCTACAGTGACATTAGATTCTAAATCAAATCATCATACCCATATTCAAAACACCAGCTTATTCTTCAGTTATTAGAACTGGCTTACATGACCTTTTTTGCTTACCACTAATGTCTGACATTTGAGTAGTTCATAATCATGCACTGACATTTTATAGCAGTAATTTCATTCTTGGATGCTTAAGTGACGTCTATTTTGAGAACAGGTCTGATAAACAACATAGATACATAAGGTGACACCATGATACATCTAACGCTTTCAATTCCTTACATTCATCTGACCTGTTGATCAGAGTATTCAAATGTTTTGTTGTGTGAATAATCCGAATGACGGTTTAACTGTGAAATCTCATTTTGATCATTATATGAAGGTTGAGTTTTCTTGGAGCAGAGGCCTGTCTCTTAGCAGGATCAGCAAGGAATGCATATCATACGAAATACGTAGGTTACTATCTGAAAAAGGACTTGACCTCATGCGCTGCCCTCCGAAAAGGCGTCTTTGCCGCTGCAGCTGCATTGATAATGATCTCAATGGCGACATCGCTGTTAACATATTGGAGCCACTCAAGAGCTGACACGGGCGGATGGATGAAGCACGAGAATGATGTTGGCGTAAACATGGCTGATCATGGTGCGCATAATGTCGAATTTTCAAGCACCAAAGCTTGAACATGTCTTATGTATAATGTTGGTATGTTGTTTCCATGCATGAGCCTGAAATGAGAGTTGTTTCTCTCATTCAAAAGTTAAGCCATTGTGGGTTATATGTGTAAAAGATCTCTTTGGTATTTCTTACAAAAGAGCACCACTTATAACTTATTCTAGTTATATGAATACATGGTTGGGTTTTTCGCATATATATTTATATATATATCGGTAATTTAGGGACGTCTCACAATAACCATAAAATTATCATCTAACGGTTGTTGTTTTATTATAAACATAATCCCAGAAGTGGGGTTAGTATCACTAATCTCAACATTAGTAATGAAAAACAGTAGTTATTAGATGAGTGATCTAACGGTAGAAATGTTCCTAGATACATTTTCTAGAGACATGTATATATATATATATATGAGTTTTTTAATTTGTTTTGTTTGTGTGTGCATATGTATTTTACTTTTTATATGGATATCTTTAACCATTTTATTTTATATATAACTATATGTGTTATATATTTATTCTTTTGTTTACATTTTAATTTCGGGAAAATGCCCAAAAATTCCTAGAAAGTTTGGCTAATCTCATTTAAGGGACTGCAGTTGAAGTTTGAAACTATTAAGGGGTTTTTAGGTAATTTTTTTTTAAAATTTTAACCATTTTAAATAAGCTAACATTTAAAAAATATATTTAATTATAAAATTATTCTCGTTATACACCCTACAATATTCTTTGTAAAAAAATTAAATAAACAACTCATGATTAACAATCATGCTGGTGATCAATTCCATAATATATTTAATATATATATATATATATATAAAGCGTGCACACACACCCACATTATATATATATATATATATATATATATCTCAACTACTACTCCACAATTAAAAAAAAAATTAGAATTTTTTTCTTCTTTTCGTTAAGGTCCAAATATTCGATCCATTTGTTCACATGAATCACATTTACCTATTTCAATATATATATCAATATGTGTGATTTTTTTATATATAAAATGAATAAATTATGAATATATTTTAAACTAAAAATACAAAAAAGTTCAAAAAAAAAAAAGAAGAAAAACGAACCTAACAAATTCCAAACGAATAGAAACTAAAAAAATATGACAGGATCCACAGTCCACTGTAGATGGATATAAAAAAAAAAATAAAACAGAAACAAAGAGAACCCTAGATGTAAGATTTATTTTCTCTAAAAATACAACATACAAATACATAAATGTAATGAAAATCATGAATAAATAAATGTAAAAATTTATTCAACCTGTATTTGGTCCTACTTCTCCAACGTTCTTGATCTACAATCTTTACCTTCCTCAGTTTCAAGCATCTAGACCATCTGGTTACCTTTGTTACATTCAAACAATAGATTGTTGTGGGATCTACTTTCTAGAGCTATTATCTGGAATATTTGGCTGGAACGAAATAACCGCATCTTTCAAAACACTGGTTTGCTTTTTCTTCAAGTCTTATTCAAAGTTTCTAATATGTTGCTTGCATGGTTTTCTACAGCTTCTTTACCCTATCAACAACTCCTCAACAAAGCCTCGCAGAAGATAAAACACTCTCTCGATTTCCTGAGTGCACGGACCGTAGATAACACCGGCAATCTTGACTTTCCATTGAATCAAGAGTAATCTGCTCCACCTTGCAGCTCGGACTGTCATGTGATTCCATACGGATTTCTTCGCTTTACCAGTTGTCCTCTTTATTTACTTGTATTTTTCTTTTTTGAGCTCTTCACTGCTGGTGAGAACTCTTTGCTTTGTTTTTCCTTGTTGATTGTTCTCCTGGTGTGCTCCGCTTCTTTTTTCAGTATAGTAGTGATTTATCCATTTTTTTTTTAAAAAAAATTATGAATTAAAAAAAAAAGAATAAAATGTGAGTTAGACGATGAAAAAAAAGTTGAATTTAATGAAAATAAAAAATACACATCATGTATGAAGAAACGGAAGTTCCCACCGAACACTTTCATGCAATTTAAATCTATATATTTTTTTTTTATTGTCAAACTATTGAAGCTTCCTTATCAAACATTTAAAAGAAAAAAGAAAAAAAAAAAACCTAAACATGGTGTATGAGCAACAAACATTTCCATGTAATTTAATTCTAAATCTTTTATTATTATTATTGTTATCTTGTTGAAGCTTCCCTATCATCATAAGCGTATCCTTTTTATTCTTTAATGATTTGGTGTTATTCTTTTCTTTAGATATAGATGAAGCTTCCCCATCCAATGTGATGCCACATGCATATTTTCTTTTATTGTTTAAAATCTCTTTTGTCATTTTTATTGTGAGATCTCCTTTGATAATTTTAAATTTAAAAGTATTAAAAAAATTGAAACAATATAATTTTTATTTATAAAATTAAGAGAAAGCTGGTTTTTTAATTCATATAAATTTAAAGTTGAATTGAATTTATAAATTTGGATTTATGTGATTATGAGCCCAAACTTATAAGATGGATTGAGCAAACAGATACAAAAAAGGAGATTGATCCAAATTAAATTTATTAAATTCATTATTACTATTATTACTATTATTATTATTATTATTATTATTGTAATAGACGATTGATAGTGCGGTTAGCTCCCAATCAAAAAATTAAAGTTCAACTTTTTTTCTAAAACATGATTAAAGATTTGGGGTGTGTTTTAAGGTGACTTGTCCACATTGTCAATAATATATATATTTGATGAAATTTAAATAAATCATGTGTCATAAATATGCACAGAAGCGGAGTTATCACCTAAACACAACAGTGCCTTCATCTTATGTGAGCGGAAGTTTAATCCTATTTTTTTAATAGGATAAAAATATTCAAAATAAAAGATTCAGTGTCAGTAAATCAAGTGTTGATAGGTGATAATATTAAATAATTTAAAAAATGATGGCATAAAATGCAATATACCCCCACCACTAAAGAATAGCCCTAAGTTGAAACTGAAAACACATTGAATGCATGCAAGCAAAGCTCTTATTCCATTTTTAGATACACCTCCCCTCCTCCCCATAAAGACACTACGTACCTCGCTCTCGGACAACTCCCAACATACATTTTGACTATATATATATATATATATATATATAATACATACATGTAAATAAATATATCATATGATAGAAGATAATATAATATACAGTAGAGCTTCTTAATGTATTGTTAGATACACATGCCCATAGGGACAGTAGCTCACTATAGATTGCAGAACAACTGCCAGCGTACATATTACTAATACAGCCGACATGTATGTGTGTATATATAATATTATATGCTATCCATCCCTAAAATTAATATTTCATACATATCATATGAAATTTATATTGGGTTGATTTTAAACACAGTTTTTTTTCCCCGGGAAATGTGAACAAACCACGTATTGACATTGGAGTTAATGTCTCGACGCATTTATATCTTCACCCTAAATAAATTAAAGTTTGAACCTATATTTTGTGTTAAATACAAACATCTTATATAAAAGATTCAGTGAGACTAATAAACAAAAAGTTGTACATCACATTTCTCTTATATATACATATACATATATTGAGTCATTTAAAAATGTTCGTAGATCTACGAGCATTTACGGATCGTCATTCGTTTCAAATGGAATGATTGTAGTCTGAATTGCACAATAATTCTTGTAAACAATAAAATAGGATAAACAAATAGTGAAAAAAATGAGATGAATAGCATATTTCATGTGATGAATGATCAATCGTAGATCATTGAATCGATGATCTCGTAATAGATCCCCCTTCGGTATCAACTCAATACAATGATCAAATCCCTAGTCCTATTGCATTCTCTCTCCGTACTGATAACTCTCTCTTTTTCATCTGTGATGTTTCTTATATGATATTATAAAATATTTGATATTATATTTTTGTTATGAGTTTTAAGCAAAACAGTAATGTCTCTCTTAGGGCATGTTCATTTGGGCTGAATTCAATGGAAGTTAGGAAGTGTAAGAAGTGGCACTTCCATGAAGTGGATGAAGTGGTGTCACTTCTGATTATTCATGTGTTCATTTGGGATGAAGTGACACTTTCCTGAAGTACCTAGTTTTTCACTTCCTATGTTTATTTGTAAAGAAGTGGGATCACTTCATGATTGACTTCTTTAACATGTTTTTTTCTAACAAGTGAGGGAAGTGAGTGGAGTAAATTATAATGATAAAGTATAACGATAATAATACTTATAAAATAATATTGTCGTTATTATTTTGATCAATATTATTATATACATAATTCAAGAAAATAGATATAAAACAATTTTTTTACAAATTAAAGAAAAAAATATGAGAATGAAATGAAGTTTTATTTTTATGCTTTTAAAATGATCTCAAATTATGCATGGCTAAAAAAATTCATTCATTCAATAATCTCATACATATAAAATCCACAAGTGCAAATATAAAACAATTTTTTTTACAAATTAAAGAAAAAATATGAGAATGAAATGAAGTTTTATTTTTATACTTTTAAAATGATCTCAAATTATGAATACGAAAAAAAATCATTCATTCAATAATCTCATACATATAAAATCCACAAGTGCAAATATAGAAACATTGACACAAGGTTTGCATCATAAAATCAATAGAAATACAAGGTTTTCATTATAAATTAATTCAACCAGGACAAGGTGTTCATTACAAGTACCAATACAATGCTTCAAGTTTCATGGGAAAATTAGATAGAGAAACACCATTCCAAGGTTTGCATTAAAAGGTGTTCATTACAAGCACCAATACAATGTTTCAAGGTTTGCATCACAAAATCATCCAAGGAAACAAGAAATACCATCCAAGGTTTGCATCACAAATATAAGAAACACCATACATTGTTCCAAGGTTTTCATAACAAACAACAGTTATAAGAAACATATTACAAAATCATCCAAGGTTTACACCATTTATATGTTCCAAGTTTTGCATCACAAGAAACACCATCCAAGGTTTGCATCCTACAAAACAAGCAATCATATTAAATCCAACTCAGTATTCAGTTTGTATTAAATAATGCATATGCAATCCTTACCTTTGATGTTAACATCAACGGCTAGAATTCTTTATACATTCAATATATTCATCCAACCATATTTTTCAGAGAGATGGCTTCATTAAGTAGAACAATTCAGCTTGTGCTTTGTTAGTCATTAATTTGTCAAATACCATTTTTATGTCCTTATCGTCGTAACCTTCCATGTCCCATAGAGCGTCTGATAGTTTTCTTAAATAAAAAAAAATGTGTGCAGGACCATTGACATCACCCACTAAGTCATAGCTTTGACCTTGATTTAAAAAACAATAAAATAAAATAAACATGTTTTGACATATTAAATACAAACAAATACTCAGGAAAGGAAAAAAAGAACGACGTTTGTATCATTTTTAAACTTTTTGCAACCTTCAAATTATTTGTACAACTTGAGGAGAGACAAGTCCAGGTTGTCATTAATAGAAAATACACATTTTAATATTTTTTTTAAATTTTACATAAATGAAATTTTAAGAAAATAAAACAATAATAATAATATAAAAATTTTAATTTTAATAAATTTTTTATAATGCTCAACCAACCTCAGGAAAGAATAATATGGCATGGGAGAGAATAAATAAAATAAATTATTAATTATTAATTATTTTTTTTATAAACAAACAATAAACCTCTTCTATTTAGTAAAAAAAGTCGGGACATGCACAAAAATTAAACAGAACTGTAAACTCAATAAGCTAATTTAATTTAATTTTGTCTAGGTTTTTGAATTCGATTTCGAATCAATGGCCAGTGCTTCAATAATTTATGATTTTATTTATTTAAAAAAAAATAAGCGCTAATAAATTGTTGATATTAAATATTTTTTTATAATGTAAATAATTATATATATATATATATATATATATATATATTTATATTTAAATATTAAAACTTTGAAATAAGGCTTGTCCATAATTGAGCACTAGTAGCATATAAAATTCAGAATAAATATTAAATAGAGTTTGGAAAAATGGGGCATTAATGCACTGTATGTCCACAGTCCACCGACTAAAGCTTTAAATGGGAAGCATCCTTTTTCAGTTAACACCTGCCCATGAAAGACACTGCCTCAATCTTGAACAAATATATATATTTTTTTATTTAACTATTGCATATTTGACTAAATATTTTTTTTTCAAATAAATACATAATTAATTAAAAATCATTAAGCTTTCAAAAAATTCAAAAAAGAAATCAATTTGGTTGGAAGAAGCGTTGAGAAAACTCCCTCCCACCGGCAGGCGGCAGGGAGGAACAACTGGGGGAAAATTTTTGAATTTATTTTTGATGAAAATTTAATTTAAAAAAAAAAACTACTTTTTTTGTTTATCTTTATAAAGGTCCGCATAAAACTTATGGTAGAAGAATATATATATTATATACATAAAAAAAGTTTGAATTATAAAATGCTAAAATAAACATAAACATTTCAATAGATTATAAAATAAATATCATCTTAAAATAAATTTATAATTATGACTAACGAGTTGATTTAAATAGTAGAGATCTGGCTGATCACTTGCTTATATGAAGAAAATCCACACAATAAATGTTTATTTATAAGAGCAACTAAAAATTAGTATGTCAAAAACTTAAAAGAAAACATTGAAAAAGGATATATATATATATATATATAATATTTTTATTTTGAATTCAAAAGTTTATAAATCGTAAATTTAAAAAATTAAAAAATATTGAAGGAAATGCTTGTTCCCATCTGAGCCACGTGAGCCGTTACTCACATGTTTGACCTCACAAAGATAACAACCAACTCAGCAACAAGTGTGTTTAAATATCTAATCCCTTTGACCATTATCATTAATAATTAAAATAAACAAAAAACAAAACACACAACATACAAAATTATCCAATAGTAATAAGACACGTATAAATAGTACACGTGTCAAGCATATAAACCACTTGCAACAACCATCTAATACAAGAGAGAGTGTTCATGATCTCCATCTCAGTATATGCGGCGCCCCGTGATGCCAGGGGGCGTTGGAAATGCATGTTTTTAATGTGCTAATTTATTATTTTCTTTTTTCTTTTTAATAAATAAAATGAATGGATAGGAATTAAAGTAAAGTAAAACATAATGAATGGTCTAATTTGTTATTATTTTTTTAAAAATAAATACATGAACCCTAACCCTAACCCTAACTCCAATTCATGATCACTTCCTCTTTAAATACTCGGCACATCACACATCTTCGAAGAGAAGGGAAAACACAAAGAAGAAGAAGAAGAAGAAGAAGGAGAAGAAGACATGGGTTCATCAGAGCTTTCAATGATCCTTCCAAGAGTTCTCATAGTCTCCAGACGCACTGTTAGAAAGAATAAGTTTGTGGATTTTGTAGGTAAGTTACTTTACATCTGTGAGAATAATTTTATGCATGATTTATGTTATAAAGAAAAGAACACATATAAGGTTTTGTTTCTGTTGTTTTTTATTGTCGAAATTATAGGAGAACTGTTTTTTTTATTGTTTTATGAGAAGACTTTGTTTTCTTTTTTTTTACGTGCTTGTTTTTTATGAAATTAATAAAATGGATAAATCATCCACATCAACCATTGTGGGAGGGAGTTGATATCTCAACCTCTCGCTTGAGAAAAATAAAAAAAAAATTATTATTTTTTTATGAGGAAGATATCTTTACATACATGTTGTTTACATACATGTTGTAAGTATATATATATATATATATATATATATATATTTAGTTTATTAGCATTGGGTTCTAACTTAAGATGCCGTATTTCATGAAAAAAATTTATTTGTATCTCAGTCTATGCAAAATGAGAGCACATGTTATTATTGAGTTTGCGGTTACGCTCCACATATATGCCCACTTATAATAAGTGGCTTGTCCAAGTAATTAAAAAAGAAAAAAAAAAATCATTCACAAACAAAGAAGAGAAATTTGTTTTTATTTATGCATTCAAGAAAAGTCTAACCTTTTCCTTTTAAAACACTAGTCGTTTTCTTTTCCTTTTAGTACCAATATTCGCTTCTTTCTTTCTTTCCCCTTTCTTTGCTAAAAGTCAAATCTATGGTAAACTAAACCCATGCACCATATATAGTCCATGTACATATTTGTATCTATAATATCTAAATTCCACACTATATTAATTAAGTGTATGTATAATATATACATAAAAATTCTTTTGATACACAAACAAGGGGAACTTGTTTTTGTTTATGTATCCAAGGAAAAGTCGAAACCTTTTTTCCTTATCAAACAATAGTTTACTGTTCCTTTCAATACCGTTCTCAATTTCTTTCTTTGCAGAAATTCAAACACTTCTTCCTAATCCTCTTCTCCAAATCAATGCTATACTAAATCCATGCATTATATACAGTCCAAGGATCCGTATAATTTCTTTGACATATAATATATATATATTCTTCTGGATATCTGTTTTCCATCTTGATTGTATTTAATATTGGTTAGTTTTTTATGCTACTTATTCTTCTCCAAATCATTGTTAATCTAAATTCATACAAGTGTGTGTAGTTTTCTTTTTCTTAAACATATCTATTCACCATATGTATATGTTCATCATGTTGAATATGCTTATTGATGCAGGAGAATACCATCTTGATCTCATAGTAGGTTATGGTGCAGTGCCGGTGATCGTCCCCCGTGTTGCCGGAGTCCACATGCTCCTAGAAAGTTTTGAACCAATTCATGGTGTTCTTCTATGTGAAGGAGAAGACATTGATCCCTCCCACTACGAGACCGATGTCTCCGGCCTCTCCTCCAATGAGCTCGAAGAGATACGTTGTCTCCACACAAGCGATACTGCCATTGACAAAGAGAAAGACTCCATCGAGCTTCATTTAGCTAAACTTTGCCTTGAAAGAAACATTCCCTACCTCGGCATTTGCCGAGGCTCTCAAGTCCTCAACGTCGCTTGCGGGGGCACTTTGTATCAAGATGTCGAGAAAGAGCTATCGAGAAATGGTAAGACCGATATTGTTTTTCACATGGACTATGAAAACTACGACGGGCACCGACATCGAGTGAAAGTTGTGGAAGGGACACCATTGAGTTCTTGGTTTGAAGAGTCACTGGAGAAGGAGAAGATGGAGATTGAGGTGAATAGTTATCATCATCAAGGAGTGAAAAGGTTAGCAGAGAGGTTTGTGCCAATGGCTTTTGCAAGTGATGGATTGATTGAAGGGTTTTATGATCCTGATGCTTATAATCCTGATGAAGGCAAGTTCATAATGGGATTGCAGTTTCATCCTGAGAGGATGAGAAAGGGCGATTCCGATGAGTTCGACTATCCCGGATGTCCAAAAGCATATCAGGTGAAATGAATACATGCTAAATTATACATATATATCCATAGATAAGAAATTTATGGATGTTTATTATCAGCCGTTGAATTTTGATCAATTGACTAACAATGATGAATAGTAGTTAATACGGTAACAAATAATTACTGTTTGGAATAGTACAATACAGTGTTAATGTTTATTAATGTCGGCCATTAAATCACGATCCAATGATTGATAATTAGACGTCCAGAGCTTTTTTATACATGGACGTCCATAAAGGATGTTTTGCCATTATGTGAAGAATTATTTGCTTTTGAAATTACAGGAGTTTGTGAAAGCCGTGGTGGCGTATCAAAAGAAGGTCAATGGATGTACCAAAAATACTAAAAATGGGTTGAAGATGGATAAAGAGTTGGAGAAGAGGAGGAAGATGATTGTGAGGAGTTTTTCCATGGCTAAGAACATGTATGCTTGCAAACATCATGATTATGATGCAGCTGGTGTTAAAGAGCAAGAGCTTGAAGTTGGTGCAGAATTCCTTGAGGTAAATCTTACTACTTAAAAACTTGTTTAATTATGAAAATTTCTTAGGAGATTAAAATGATAGTATTAAACTCAAATGTACAAATGAATTGTTTTTTTGGTGGATGTAGTCAAACACAGCATTGAGTGTGCAACAAGAGAAGAGATTGAAGCAGATGGGAGCAACAGTGAGGAATGCATCATCTTACATTGAGAGATTGAAGATGAATGAGGAAAGAGAGAGGGTGGCCAGGAGTGTGATTGGCAAGATGTCTATTGAACAGTTGTCTGAGTTGCTCTCATTTTATCATTTGATGGGCCAGATTTGCTCTGAGGTTTTGGAAAGGAAGATCGTTGCTGATTAGTTCTAGTTATAATTACTAAGCACTATTACCCTGTCCTTAATTTTAACCTTTTTTTTACAAAAAAAAAGTGTTTTCTTCTATCTTGTGAGTTGTTAATAATGTGTTCTTTGTTAATTAGAAAATCAATGTTTCAATTGTGTATTTCAACTTGAGAGAGTAGAGAATGGTCTGTGAGCGTATAAGTTTTGGTTTAATTATTGTACAGGTCTCTATAATTGTGTATTTTTTTGTTTTTTTAATCATTTGAATATTTTTTAAGTACAATTAAGTCCTCATATTTGGTCGAGTTCGGTCATTCTAATCTACTCCAATATTTTTAGGTACAATTAAATCTTTGCAATTTACACTTGTCCATCTATACTACGGACTAGAATGACCCAATTTGACTAAATATGAGAACTTAATTGTAACTAAAAATATTACAAGGACTAAAAGGGTAGAAAGTACACAATTACAAGAACTTGTACAACAATTAAACTTTTTTTTTTTCTAAAAACATTTATTTTATAAAAAAATAGAAATATTTCCATAGTTTTTTCTTTTTTTGGATCAATAATGTCTATGATTGTTGAAGCGGAAGGATATAAGGTCCATGTGTTCTTATTAATCAAAATACTCATTTGATTTGATTTTGAGGAAACAAAAACAACTTATTAGTGTTAAATAAATAAATTTCGGATCAAAACACCCTCTACAAAAATTTCTTTTTCCCTGATATAAAACATAATATATATGGTCAAGTAAACAGATGAACATTATTAGAGACAAAGTTGCATAAACCAATAACACTGTATTTTATATATATAAAAAAAAAAGCCATTTGCTCAACATCTACACGCTGGATAAACAAACAAGACACTGAAACATGAAAACATACAACATTAGTTTAGAAGCATGATGGGTGGGTTTGAGACGCATAAGATATCACTGGCTGTTCATCAGGACATTTTGTGGAAAAAACTAATGTCCATTGAGATAAATTTTAGGGGGCATAAAAGGAAGTTGGGCATTCAACGTTGCATCAATAAGCAGTAAAGTAGATTCTACATTCTGAAATAGACCAGCTCCGGCATTGCACTACCATTTTCTTTGCCCTCCTGGTTCTAATTTCTTCCCCCCGAACAGCGGAGACCGTTACCTTTTTCTTTTTTTTTCTTTTGTTCCTTTATTCTGCTTAATATCAGTCAACTTTGGTGGTGCCAAGGAACAGGTTGGATAGGACGAGACGGCTGGATGTGCGACCGAGATTGAGAACCAAAGTTTGTAGATTGATATCTAACGTCATCTGCGGATTGCACCATGTGAGGCAAAGAACTGGTAATCTGGATGATCAACTTGTCGATTCCGTAGCCAGGTATCAGCCTTCTGCAACAGAGAGTTTGATAATTGCCTTTCGTATCCAAAGTTCGCAGTCCATATGGATCCTTTGAACTTGTAGGAGGAGAGACCAAAAGTTGAAAGAGAGATCTTTGGAGCACTGTTTGGTCCATGAGGATGGGATACACTAGGCCCAGTAGCACTGCCAACACCTGAATGGCAGATGTTAGAAATTCTAAATCCAGGATTTGTGAAATATACATGCTATCTGATTTGGTCATTTGTGTCAAAATTTAAGAGACTAAGTTTCCATTTTTTTTTTATTATATGAATGGGATCTAGATGGGGCAGTTTTCATTAATATAAAGAAGCAGGCAGAGAAAATCCAAAAGAACGCCTTTTTGTTTTGTTAGTTCCATGAGAATAAGATTTTGGAGCCATAAAAGCATGCACGATTCTTTGACAGCTTTTATACAAGGATGTTCCTTGTTATTGCATTCATAAAACAGAGAAGGCGTCTACCATGTGGGTGAACTTAGAACTTCTCACTAATGTGAAAGGGTCTAGACATACAATTAACAAAACTTTCTATTTAAAAGATGAGAAAATAACAAAACTTGCTATTAAAAAGATGAGAACAGAATAGGCATCAGGATCGAGTCCAAACTTAAAAACCTTATATCTCTATCTATCTATCTATCTATCTATCTATCTATAAATATGTATAGGAACAGCAACCTTTGAAAATTCTTAAATAAGAAATTAGTACAGCATTACGCTATATTGAGTTGTCAACAAGTTGAGAAACACTCAATTATAGTCTGCACTAATTTTAGAATTCACAGCATTATGGTAAAATAGATATAGACCAAGCAAATATCCTTCAATGCCTATTAACAGTAATATGTCAGCTAATTGTCTAGAGTTTGGTTTGACAACTTTTAACCTCACCAACAACCACAATTTGTTATCCCCTCGGGTTACCGATTGAATCACAGGGTGACGTATGGAAAAATCCACTTCAATAGATGAGGTCTTTTCCTTATTTTGATTTCTACCTCGTGGAAACCCCAAGATTGATGGTATACGCAACTTGTTGAAAGGAGTTACTAAGCTTAGACTATAAAGGCGGAAAGAGTCTTAAATGTCAGTAGATCGAATAAAATTCTGCTAACCTTTATCCTCCCACAATCATTCTCTTAAATAAAGGTTACAAAGGAAATTATTCTTATAAAAAATAGAAAACTAAAATTAAGGATTTTTAATTGTAATGAAAATAGTTGCTAAAATAGACTCTTCTAATTAGGATACACTATTAAAAATAAATAATTATTTGTCTTCCCATCTTTGGTGCTTCTAACTTCTCTTATGGTCCATATCTCCCATATGTCATACCCACAAAGGCACCTGTAACATGATTCCTGATCATTTCCGGAATACCCATCAAGGCTGAAAGGCCTAACAACCCATTAATCTCTTGGACGATAGCTAATAAAATTTCTGGAAGAATGGTGACACATGCAAACCCCAGCAGAAATATGGGACTTCTTTAGGAAATCATATGGAGAAAACCTAGATTGGTAAGGACTCATAAATGACATAGAAACTGTTGTCCCATAAATGAGATGAGCGAAGAGTCTAATCATATCTCAAAATAAAATAATCTACTTAAAACTTTTGAATATGATTATGGAGAGAAGCAATCATCCAGATACTCATGCCATATAATGCCAGCTTCTGACATAGTTAATACGCTCGAAAGAATAGAAGCATTAAGTTAGAAAGCAAATATCACCTTTTACTTGAGTAGACAAAAGATGGAAAGTGAGAAAGCAAGCATCCAAATCCCGTAACGTAGGCCCAGTTGGAATACGGTAAATAGGATACCTACGGGATGAAATATAATGAATTAAAAGTACATATCAAACTAAAAAAAACAAAAAGTAAAATAAAATGCAAAAACGATAAATATTCGCACCATGCAACTGACATCCAGCTGGTTGGCAGGAGATCACAACTTCTAAGGGTCTTCAGTTCAGAGAAACGGCAAGCAAGATCAGAAATCTGTAACAGTCATGTCAGTGGCAATCACTTTGGTTAACAATTTTCAGTTGGATTTTGAGTTGCAATAGAAGTTTTACCTTGTCAGCTAAAGGTTCACGACTATACGGAGGGCTGCGTTCAAAATACTCAAAAAGAAGATGGCCAGGACCATTTCCCGCCTCACCTTCATCGCTAGAAAACTCTTCTTGGGGCACCATATGTTCATCTCTCAAGGACAATCTTTCCATTTTGATTACAGAGGCACTTCCCAAATGATTTTGATTCGAATTCACTGTATATTTCAGGCATCTCTCACGTTCACAATCACTGCTAGCATCACTGCTAGAATCTCTGCAACAATCACCATCGCTCTCCTCACCCTGTCGCCTGTATATATAAATCCAGTCAGACAAGAAAAGGCCATGATGCCAATACTAGCAACTAGCTTGTACCTACAACCTGTGTTTGATTTGGTGGTAGTGAATGTTATCATTAAGTATCAACATTAGGTAATAAAAGTGAAGGATTGGACAAATTGGGTCATTTTCCCCTTTCAAAATAAGCAAACATCAACATCACAGACATAACCCAAACAATTGTCTGTGGGTCTATGAAGTATGAACTGTATATACTGATTAGCAACTATTTCATTATATGCACATATCCAACTCCCATTAGTAGAGGATATTGATTTAATGTGAGAAAAAAACCAATACTTTTCACCAAGTTAGTTTAATGTACAACATGGTATTAAACTCAAACAACAGAATGACAATTAGCCAACAGTGTAGTTGACAATACAGTCCCAATAATTGGATTTGTTTCACAAGTTTACTCGAATCATTATTTTTCTGGCATGTGGATGGCAGTCTGAGGCTGAGACTACCTAAATACCAACTTAATACACAATAAACAAGCCCACAAAATTGAATATGGGCTCATTGCCTCCACAAGACATCCATTTGTAACCTATAAGTATTCCAAACTATAATCATCCATTTATTATTCAAATAAATCTTATGGATTTAACTTGTCCTTTGCGCAATGTAATTAATGACGCATTATAACAAAAATACCATGACATTTATATACACTCTCGGTGTTTGTCGCCTTCGTCAAAACAAATTTATATACACTCAACTATAAAGCATTACATGCTAGGAAAATTGAAAATAATTCAATTACTAAAATATATCAATTTAAGGGCGGAAAGTAATCATCATTGCAAAAATAAATGCATTACGATGCAGGTTCAAATTTTTGCACAAAATAAATAAAAAAAACAGGTTCCTAAAATGAACCACTTCACAAAGAAATGTGAGGAACACAATGAAATATGTCCGCCCGTCACCACTACAAAGATAAAAGCACGACAACATTCAAAATTTACAACTCACACGAAAGTAAGAATTATAAAATATTTTCAATGAACAGAAAAAATATGGCATGGCATCTTAAAATAAAAGGCAACAAAAAAAAAAAAAAAATTTCTTCGAAAAGAAAAAAGGCAACAAAATCAAAGAGCAGAAAAGCTGCATTAAATGCCAAATAATAACCTCATCCAAAATCTTGAACATTCAAATGGAAATAGAACAAAGAAAACCAATACCTGGTGCTGTCCCGCTGCCTATTTAATTCAACATACAATTGCATGCCGGATAAGTAAGGTACGTAATATTGAACAACGGAGTCACTCCCATTCAAAAGCAACGGAACACCGGCGCCATAAGCACTCCACTCCTGGAACGACTCCCAAAGATCCTCCAATCCAAAATACGGCAACAACTCCGTCTTCCACTCCCTCATCCTCGTCTACCAATCCAGCAAAAAAAATCAAAACAAATCAAATAAAAAAACCTAAGTAAAACCTAAAGAAACCCAGAAGAAAAGCAAGAAAGGCCAGGATTGAGATACCTTAGAGGGATACTGAGCGGGAACAGAAGGCGAGGTGAACTTGATGAACTGAGCAAGATTACACGGTGGGAGGACCTCCGGGACGGAGGAAGATGAAGACACAGCAGCAGTCTTGCACGGCGGTTCGGATCCAGCGCGGTTCTCCGGCACACGGCCATCCAAGACAACAACCTTGCCTTTCACGCCAACCACCGGCGCCGACGAAGCCGCCAAACTCCGCGGCCTGAAAAAGCTCTGATTAGGGTTCCGACGAGCCTTAGCAGCGTTATAGAACCGATCATCACTATGCCCACGGCCGAACTGCGGACCGGCACCCAGCATTCTCGAATCGAAAGCCGAGACACCAAGAAAACCCCAATTCGGATCGAAATCGGAAGATCGCCGGAGATCAAACCCTAGAAAACCACGAAGATCGAAACGAAGAGAAGAGAAAAGGGACGATGAAAGGGCTTCTCTCTCGCTCAACGGCAGCGCGTTTTTATATATATTTTTATATATTTATATTTTTAATATTACTAAAAATATAGATTATATAAATGAGAGGCGGAGGAGGGGGAAGGATGGAGTGAATGAGATCAGCTGTGAAACCTCAAACAGCATCAGTGACTTTTCACTAATGTTAACGGTTGAAATATCCTCGTGATTGGGATGGATATTGATCTACGGTTGTGATGTAGGAATTCTGTAATGGATCTTGTAGGGATTTTTTCCAAACGTTGGACTCTTGGGATTGACTGCATGTGTTGCTGAAAGATGAGGTGATGCCACGTGTCATTATCGACACGTGTGCTTTGGTGATTGTTTGATTTGGGATGGTTTGGATCGCCACTCTGGATTAGCGCGTCCTCCCCTTGTGAGAAAAGATCGCCAGAAGCATGACCGATTAATTGCAATCACTTTTTCTTAAAATCCTCTTCCTTGATTGACACATGCCGTGTATTTCCTAGTAAAAATTTTAGGAAGTGAACATATTATAACCATTTTCTACTTTCTTCATTGAATTTCAATTTGTTTCTTTTTAATTATCCGACACTGATTTTTTTTCACCAGGAGATCACCCATAAAAATTCGGTCAAAAAAACCGAGCTGGCCATCAAAATTGGCTGAGTTGGCTTGACCTCCCTTAAGAATCCGATCAAAAAAGCTGAGGAGCTAGCCACCAGAATTGGCTGAGTTGGCTTTCCGGTGGCCAGCTCAGTTTTTTTTACCCGATTCTTATGGGTGACCTCCTGATAAAAAAAAATCAGTGTAGGATGACTAAAAAGAAACAGATTGAAATTCATTGAGCAAAGTGGAAAATAATTATATTACAGTGACCTCCTAAAATTTTTACCCGTGTATTTCCTTTGTATTTATTATTTTTTAAAAAGATATATAATATATTATAAAATCGACTTTCATTTCAATACTAGAATTAATTGCACTGCCACTCCCACCATCAAAACTAAACATCTCCATTGGAATTATTCGCACTACCACTAACGGTCGGACTATTAATCTCTGTGTAGAAATTAATTACACTACTACCACCCATCACCAGGGTTGTATGATTAATTTTATATTAAAAAACACAAATATTCTCTTTAACTTTGTTTACTTGTCAAATTTTAAAAAAGTTACTTAAAGTTAGTTGATAATCTAAAATTTATAAAAAAAATTATATTAACTTTCTAAAATTACTTTTATTTTATAATTTATTAGAAGTTATAGAAGCACATTAAACATAAGGGATAAATTTAAAAAAAAAATAATATTGAAGATAAATTTTCTAAATGGAAAAAAAAAACTATAGAAAAACTCTAAAATTGAATTAGTGAAAAGAACGGTAGAGAATAGATTGTGATTAATTAAGGGTCATTAGGGGTATATATATATATTTTATAAAATCAATCTTGATTTCGATACGGGAATTAATTGCATTATCACTCCCAGTCAAGTTATATCTTTATATTGGAATTACTCGCACTACCATTGCAGTCGAACTATCAATCTCCACATAAAAATTAATTACAATGTCACTCATCCCTCGCGTATTGTAGCAATGGTACGTATATTTATATGTTGATTAATTTTATATATTAAAAAAAACACTATCACTCCTAGTCAAATTCAATCTCTGTATTGGAATTACTCACACTACCATTGGCAGTCCAACTGTCAATCTCCACATGAAAATTAATTACACTGTCACTCATCACTCGTGTATTGTAGCAATAGTATGTATATTTATATGTTGATTAATTTTATATATTAAAAAAAAACACAAAAAAGAGGTTGTGATTAATTGAGGATAGGTAGAGGGGCACTAGTTACGTTAAATTAACGTTGATGGAACACTCGTTGCCGAAACGCAACGGTGGAGTGGTGTAATAGATTGGAGGATGTGATATGGTTAATTTGTTATTTAATGCACCTGTTTGTGTTTGTTAGTGAGTGTTCGTCTAGTCATGATAAGAGTGTTTAATTAAGATGAATAGGACCTTTCTTTTCTAACTTAGCTTTAGGTCCACTTTGATGGCTTAATTTTAGATGTGGAGTTTTGGACATGTGTAATGTTTGTTTGTTAATTTATTATTATTTTATGTGTAATGATAATGGTTTCAATTTTATTCATTAAAAAAAAAATTTGTGTACTATATATGAGCATGTTAGGTCTGGACGGTAGTCATGTGTTGTGTTTTTTTTATCAAAAAAATGCAAGTTTTTCCACTTGATTCAATCCTTTTTTGTCCTCTATTTTTAATTTATAATTCCAATGTTCTTGACTGATTTGAGTATGTTTATTTCCTAGAAAAAGTATGTTCCTCATGTTCCTCAAGTAGAATGATATTTGAGATGTACATCATTAATTATTGCTATTTGAATATTGAAAATAAGAGTGTGCCCCTTAATTTTTTTTTTTAATCTTTATATTTTAAGTTGGGTGGAAGAAAATTTT
Organism: Dioscorea cayenensis subsp. rotundata; assembly: GCF_009730915.1. Lineage (NCBI taxonomy): Eukaryota > Viridiplantae > Streptophyta > Magnoliopsida > Dioscoreales > Dioscoreaceae > Dioscorea > Dioscorea cayenensis. The sequence continues at coordinate 2,842,967 of NC_052487.1, forward strand.
CCAATAAATAAAATTGAGACTTTTAAAAGATTAATATGAAAATATGTCACACGAAAAAATTATTGGATAATTTATAACACTTATAATTTTGTAAAGAATTGTAAACATTTCACCAATCTGAATTTTTAACTTCAATATAAGAAAAGAATAAATTATTAACTCTATTATTGCATTAGAATTACTATTTTCAGTTAATTGATTAAAAAAATTACATTTTTTTAAATTATATGTGTAAAAATATTAACTTAATCATCATTAAGATTTTTAGAGGTATATATACACAAATTTTTAAAATGTATTTTAACACTGTATATGGGATATATGTGTGTATATATGTATATATGAAAAGAATTAAAATTTTAAAAATACACCTCATATTTGATTTTTGGGGTAGAGATACATGCACATTTATCAAAAGAAAGCATCATGAAGGTTAGTTAGTTCTTTCTCACTTAAAAGTGAAGGGTTAGGATCCTACTTAACTTGTCCATATTTCTCTCTTAAAAAAAAAAACATGAATCCAGTCATCAAACTAATCTCTTCTGTGCCTTTATTGAGCTATAAGTTTTCAAATAATTAGTTTTTTCATCAAAATTTATTTCCAATGTTTGCCAAATTTATGGAGTTATTTTTAATTAAATAATAATACCCATCCAAGGAATATTAACCCCTTCAAAGTTTATGTTTTAATTTTATTAAATAATATCCATCCAAGGAAAATTTCAATCCAGTTTGTTGTGTTGTATGACTAATGACAACCGTTGCACCTCTTCCCCATGCTTGGAATTTTCTTATTCTTTTTTATAATATATGTTCATAAATACAACAAATAAGAGCTTGAATAAAATTTGATAATTAATTGTCTAATTTATGTATTTTTACTAAGCTAAATAGAAATTTAGATTGTAAACCTATATTTACAATCGAGAATCTATTATTAGCCGTGAACATAATTTAAATTTGAGGTTCTTAAATTTTTAAACTAATATTTTTTATAGTGAGATTAATGCCGCTGAGATATACTCGTGGATTAATCCATTATTATTTATTATGTTTTTTTTTAAAAATAAAAATCTCCTAATGTGAATGCAAAGACTTGGAAGGATCTCCTACAAATATCACCTTCACTGAGTGGACCTTGAAGTATAAGCCTAGTGGCGACTCCAAAGTCCGTAGTCTTGTGCATGAGATTGCAAGCCATAATTTATCATTTTAATAGTCCATGCTGTGGGGTACAAATACTAGAATCATATTATCACATAGGAAGTCAGTATAGAGTATATAGATTATAGATTATAGATTATAGATGGCACTCTGAATTATTTTCTTCATTCATGGTACGGCAGACCTCATAATCATGCAAGCCAAATCAAAGAACTACTATAAAATCATACGGATTTACAAGCGTCGTATTATGTTATATTAGTCTCTATGTTAGATCGTCATTTTGTACCGTTGTATTTTACTAAAAATAAATATTTTTATTATCGCCGCAATAGATGAATGTGATAAATAAATGCCCATATGAAAAGAACGGTTGAAGATTTTAATTAGGTATACATATATATATATATATATATATATAGAGAGAGAGAGAGAGAGAGAGGAGTTCATTTTGAGGTTTTTTTTAACATTAGCTTAGGGTGGTTTGATACTATTCTCAATTCTTTATTTTTGTTACAAATTTTAAATTTTAAAAGCAAAATAAGAAAAACACATTTAAGTAAGTTATTCATTTTCCAAAAATTATTGTAACAACACGCTTGTTTTTTTTTTAAAAAAAAAATTGACATAAATATTTTAATGTTCCAATTTTTTGAAAATATTTTTAAAACATTTGTTTTCTATTTTTTTAGAGATTTTTGAACTACTATCTTTTTTATGTTGACCAACCACGAGTGCTTGGTAGTCTAACAAATACTGATAACTAGAGATGGGGCAACCGGTGGTGGTCGGTGGTGATCGGCGATGACAATCTGTCAGTTGTCGATGGGTGGGGCAACATGTGGCCAATAGTCCTAAATAGGGTTGCCGGGGTGGATAGCGGTGGTAGGCCACCTAGCCTGCAATGGCGGACGGCATTGGTCGTTAAAAAAAGAACAAGACAAGAGTGGGTGGTGCGGTGGCGAACCATAAGTTGTCAATGGCCGCGCGGCCATGTATGACGTAGTGACAAGTTGCCGGTAGCAGGAGCGCCGAGCCGCCGGTGGCCGAGTAGTGACAGGTAGTTGGATTGCAAATTTTTTTTCATATATATATTTTTATAAAAAAAAACTTTGTTTACTAATATGACTTAATTTTGTCTATTAATATAAAAAACTTCATAAAACAAACTTGTAAAAGACTTTGTTTACTAACCAAACTTGTTTTGCATTTTCATTTTGCAGAACATAAAATAACTTGTGTACCCAAATATGTTTTTATTTTTAAAAAATTGAAACAAAACAAAAAAAACAAAGCAAAAGTGTGGCCAAAAATCCTAAAACAACCTCTTAGTTTATATTTTTATTTTTAATTTGCTAGTATAACTATTGTTTTCTCAGTTCGCAATAATTATGTTTGACAATTTGTGATTTGTCATTAACATCCTTTGATAATAGATGGGTGCAAGTGTAATCTTGTTTTCTCAAGAAGCCTCTTGTCTGTAATTAAATAAAACAGAAATACACAAATTTATATATATAAAAAAAAAAACTAAACTCAAATTTGGCAAGAATCACTTGTAAAAGAGGAGAGGATGATTCTACTATACTGAAAATTAATGACAATAATTGCCTCTCAATTTAGTAAAATTATTTTTTATCACAATCAAATGCTAAAAAAAATATATTTAAAATGAGCTTTAAATCGATCAAGTTGTTGTAAATTAAGTCTAAGTTGTTATTTGTCTCAATTGCTCTTTGGATGCAGTCGAATCACCTAAATTCTCTGAACACATACATATTGCCAGACAGAGGCCTGGCATTTCAATGGGATTGGTGATGGACTATGATAAGATCTGAAGGCCCTTTGCTCTTAAATTGAATCAAACTATCACACATACCAAAACCGTGTTGGTCACTTAACTCAATGCACTTGCTCATTTTAGGTGGTGTTTGGTTATATGTAATTGAAAATACAATGGATTTCTAATTACAGTATAGTTATAAATCCTTGTATTAAACATACAAAAGGAGTCAAATATAGTGTTTAGTTCGTTATATTTGCTAAATCATAAAATTTTGTATTTGGTTGGAGGGATTTGTAAATCTGGATTTGAACAACTTATGATTGGGATTTTATTTTTTTTGTTAAAAAAGTTACAAATTGGAGAAAACAATAAAACAAGGAAAGCAACTTAAAGGCTTAGATTAAAGAGTTTGCAACAGTCATCTATCCATCCAGGATGGTCCAAGCCTTTGGAGAAAAGGGATAGGTGCGGGTTTCTTCCTCCAAACCTAGTCAAATCATCAGCAAGTTGATTTGCGTCTTGGTCTATAGTTTTAAGAATAATGTCTAAGAAAGATTCCAGAAGCCGTTTCATTGGATCCAAGGTTTCAACACAATTAGTAGAGTATCTAAACATTTGAATGGCGCTGGAGCAATAAAAAAAAATTATGTCAGGTTTTCAGTTTCTTGAGGTACAATGTTCCAAAGAAAAGTTGATTATGGCAATCTCGGCACTGATTAGAGAGTCTATTTGAATTCTTACAATTCCTACAAGAAGCACATGTTTTTTATTAGTTGTAATTATGAAACTCAGCCCACTAATGTTCAAAGAATTATCCCAAGAAGCATCAATGTAAATGTCAATAATGTAATAGGAAGAGGAAAGGTTTGAGTACTCCCTGAGGAAATAATTTGCAGCTGTGAAATATTCAGTGGTATGGGTCCAAGCGATTGAAGCAATGGAGTTGAAGTTGGGGGTTTTGTGTTGAAAAATCAAATTGTATCTCATCTTCCATATATTCCAAGCAGCCATAACAATAACTGATTTAGCAAAATTATCTCCAATCCAAGAATTAATTTTGCTTATGAGCCATTCACCAGAAATGAGATTCCCAAGAAAATGCAGTTCCAAACGAAGAGATTGGATAATGATAATCCAACAAAAACACACTTTAGAGCAAGACCAAAGTAGATGATCTGAGGTTTCAGAAGCCATTCCACAAAAATGGCAAGTTATGAGAGGTCCCACATTGATGTTGTAGAGATATGCACCAGTGGAAAGTCTATCTTAAGCTAATTTCCAAATAAACATTTTTACATGAGGAATGACTGTAAGCCCCCAAACATAATAACAACCCTTCCAGAAAGTTTGAAGGGGAGAATTATCATTTAAATAATCATAAACAGTAGGTGCAATGGAGGCTTTTAAAGAGCAAGGCCACCAGATCCAGTTATTTTCAGCAGAGAATTCAAAATTAATTATGCTAATCCAACTCCAATCAAGGCTTGGACCAAACAAGTTTTCAAGGAGATTAAAATTCAGGTCACCATCATTCAACAAGTCACCTAAAGAAAAATCTTTAGGAATTCATATGTTCAGGAAAGTAGGCTTGAGATAAATAGGAAGATCCAATAAGCAAGGGTCTTTCCAAAAATCAGTCAACTGAGGGTTGCAGGTAATCATTCTGAAAATCGGCTTCAGGACATCATCAACTTTGCAAATAGAATTATGGAACCAAGAAGCATTGCGAGAAGCAACACAATTCCAAACAAACCAATTTCCATACTTGTTTTTAAAAATATCAACCCAAAGCTTGTTTTTAGAGTTTAAAATTACAAAAACATTTTTGGCCATCAGAGCAAACTTGACATGTCTAAGATTACGAACACCTAAACCCCCCTTGTATTTACTTAGTGTAGTAGTGTCCCAACCAATAGTGCGAAAAGCATTGTTATTGCCATTCCTACCCCAGAGAAAGTTTATGGTAAGCTTGGCAATATTGTTCAAAAATAGTGGCTGGGATAAGGAAAACAGAGAGATAGTAGGTGGGAATAGAGAGATTACTGCTATTAATCAGCACCACTCGATCAGCCGAAGAGAGGGTCAAGTGATTCTAGGATTTAATAGTAGCATCAACTCTATTAATCAGAAAATTGAAGTTGTTTACAGATAATCTATTGGGAGAGATAGACACACCAAGGTAATTGAAAGGAAAATTATCAAGCTTGATAACCAAGATGCTACAAATAGATTTAGCAACTTGCTTGTTAAGCCATAAAGGAAGATAAAGGGCTGATTTGTTCATATTTGGTTTATGACCAGTGAGCTCGCAGTAGATGTTTAGGTAGGAGAGGCAATTATGAGCCGATAATCTTGAAACTTTGGTGACTAGAATCAAATCATCAACAAACATGAGGTTGTTAAAATTTTTTGGAAGATTTGGCTCAAAACTAGGGATTAGATTGATCCTAAGGGCATAGATGAGAATTGCAGAGAGATTTTGGGTAACTAGGATGAACAGAAGGGGGGAGATGGGATCACCCTTTCTAACTCCACGAGAACTAGTGATCTAGGGACTAGGGCTACCATTAATTAAAAAGGAGAAAGAAGCAGAAGAGAGGCAAGACTTCACCCAGGAAATCCAAGCTTTTGGAAATTCCATTCTTTGGAGGGTTGCAATAATAGCTTTCCAATCCACTATATCAAAGGCTTTCTCAATATCTATTTTAGTAATCATCCTAGGGGGAGGTTTCGCTCAATATCAATTGAATGGGTTATCTCTTGGGCGGAAATAATATTATCAAAAGTAGAATGCCTAGAAAGAAAACCATTTTGCTCAGGACCAATTAAATTTGGGATCGCAAGCTTTAGGCGATGCATAAGAATTTTGGAAATCATTTTATAGCAAACATTGCAGAGGAAAATTGGACGAAAGTCAGTAACCGATTGGGGAGAATCTCTTTTAGTAATAAGAACAATATAAGTTTTACCCCAGGAATTTGGAATATTAGAGGTGTTGAAAAAATATAAAATGACATTTAAGAGATGATCACCAATAATACTCCAATAGTAAAGATAAAATTTAACGTTGAAATAGTCCGGCCAAGACTTTTCACACGGGGCATAGATCTAAGAGTGTGAAAGACTTCACCTTTGGAAACAGGTTTAGTCAATGCACTCTTATCCACAAAAGACAAAGTGGGAAAATTATCGGGAAGCACAGAAATAGTTTGAGCAAGATTAAAAGAGGAAGAAGAAGACCACATATTTTTATAAAAGTTCAAAAAGCAACTTTCAATATCCTCCGAGAAGTAAAGATATTACCTGCATTATCCCTCAAGGCATTGATCTTACTTTTATGACGACGAACTTTAGCAGCCCAATGAAAATAATTAATAGTTTTGTCACCTTTCTCCATTCATTGAAGTCTTGCACATAGTTGAAGTAGATTTAGAGATTTCTACATTTTTGATTTCTTGCTCAATATTCTGAATTTCAATGTCAATAGAGCCCATACCAGAAGCTTTCCACCAGATAATATTTTTCTTAGTGCAAGCAATAGAGTAAGGAAAGGCATGCATAGATAAAGAAATCAAATTTGAATTCCAAGCTTTTAAGATACAAGGATGACATTCATCATAGTCTAACCAAAGATTATCAAACCGAAAGATTTTGGTTTTTTGATGAGAGTAAATTTGAGCAGTTAAAAATAAAGGGGCATGATCGAAATTTGTTCGAGCAAGATAACGATTGTGAAAAGAATAAAAAGTTGAAATCCAATCCGAGTTTGCAAGAAATCGGTCAAGCAGAGCCCAACGACTAGCTAAATCGGTTTGGCCATTGCACCAGGTATAGTCTGGCCCCACAAACCCTAGACCAAAATGATGATTTGTAAGGGTAAAATCATAACATAAACTTGATTTGGAGACATAGTTTCGAAAAAAAAAAACCGCATTTTTTCTCATTAGCTGAAGTAATGGCGTTGAAATCACCCGCTAAAAGCCAAAGGATGTTTAGAGAAGACATACCAGATAAGCTCCGCCAAAAGATTTTTTTGCCCAGATATTACCTGGGAGTTATACATGACAGAAAGAATCCAAGAGTTATTCTCCTTCGTGATCAAAAGGTGGAGAGACAAACGAGTAGTAACAATTGGGGTGACAGTACTAATGGCACGAGACCAAAGGAATATAATGCCTTCAGAGAGTCCACAAGCATGCATAGCAGCCCAATCCCAATCTCTACTGAACCTTGTATAGAAATGATAAATACGATTTAGATTTGATTTAGTCTCAACTAAACAAATAATGTTAGGATTTAAACGAATCATGAAATCTTTAACGCGATCAATGGTATGAGGGTTTGAGACCCCACGACAGTTCCAACAGATTTTTTTTTTGTAGAAATCATAAACAATAATAGAGAAAAAGAGATGGATTAATGAGTGGCAAATTTGCGTCCCTTCTTAGATATGGTATTGCCTTTGCTGGGATCTCTCCTTGCTAAGGTTTCCAATTTAATGTCTCTTTGATATTGAAGAAGGAGCATGCCATCCTCTGGTTCCATACTTGAATCAGTATCATCTTCCATATTTTGGTCTTTTGAGAGGGGTTGAGAGAGGGCTTCCTTAACTCGGATCACCATCAGCAAGTGGTTGGAATCATCACCTAACTCAGCCAAGCGAGGATGAGGAGCGGCCGCTGGGTTTACCGAGGAGAAAAGCATGGGCTGAATTGAAATGTCTTGGGAGTTGGGAAAGGGAGAAGGCTTTAAAAGAATCCAAGAGTTGTTTTCAGGGTGATCTTTAGAAACTATGGCTTTAGGATCACGCGAGGAGTCAAGAAAGGGGTGAATGCTCGCATCATTGGGATTTTAGAAAGGCACCTCCTAAACTTTTTTCCATTAAATAATTAATTTAATCAACGGGCAAAGACGCATCGGATGGGGATGTCGAGGAGAAGTGATAATTGATTAACGCGGGCTTCCTTTTCCACATCGCGGCAAACCACCACGACCAGGGAAAGGGTTTGAGTTTTCTGCCACATATCGAGCATGCATCCACGAAGGAGAGCATGTCAAGATCGCAGTCATCTTTCTCCTTATGAGGGTTTCGGCTGCCTTCATGACCGTCAAACCGGACACAACCGCGACCACGACCACGACCTTCGTTGGTTCTTGGTTTTAACCAGGGGCCATAATCTAAGAATTGTTTCAGTTCTGCTTAAATGAAATCTGGGGATCTTTTGAGATATCAACAGAGCCTTCCTGTTCTTTTCTTGCCCCATCAAGCTACATGGCTTGTTGATCTAGCTCCAGTTCTTGTACCAACAGTACAGAGGGCATTGAACGAACAACATCATGCTGTCGATTGTTAGCAAATTTACATTGTGCTTCACTGTGATCCACACGTCCACACTTATAGCAAAACACCGGTAATTTCTGGTAAAGAACTAGAACGAAAACAATGTTAACTCCATAATTTATCCAAGTTCCCTTTTACAAAGGTTGCTCTAAGTCTAATTCCACACAAACGCGTGCAAATTTAGCCCGGGATCTGTTAAGAGTATGCTCATCAACCTTGAGGACTTTTCCAAATTAAGAAGCTATGGTTTCGAGGAGTTCACCACCCTAGAGCTCCATGGGAACATGATGCAGCTGAATCCAGACGGTTGCATTGAAAGATTTTCAAAAGCAAGCGGGAAGGATTCTATCCATGCTGATGATTGAAGAATTCGGCCTGCAATTGTCCAAGGACCTTCCCAAAGGGGCCGGCTTTGCATTTCTGGAGATTCAAAACGTATGAAATAAAAACCATTTGGTAAGTCCGCTACTGTGAAGCCATCGAGACCTCTTTAGGCTTCAACAAGTGCGAGTTTAGCTTGATCAAGTGGGAGAGCTTTCCCCAGAAATTTGGCGTATAATGAGGATCACATGTTGTCTTTGGCTTGGTTACATAGCTCATAATCTATGTTAACACAAATTTGGATGGAGTTTTTCAACTTGAGGAAGTGGTCTTTCTGAAGATGAAGTGGAGGTTCAAAAGGATTTTCTTGCCTGTTAGATCCAATAATTTTGACCCAAGAGACAGTTGTAAATGTTCTAGAAGGAGATTTAGGTTGAAGAGAGGCAGCAAGGGCCATTTTACCCCCACCTGGCGAGGCTAGAGGTGGGGAGAGTGCGGACGTTTTAGAGGAGCAAGAGTTTCAAAGGTTTCAGAGCATTTGGGTGTTAATTATTCGCAAAAATGCAAGATGGTCGGCAACGCGAAATTTTATTGTTTCACTATACCAACATTCTCATCTTGCCTGTTTAAAGTATTTAGAAGTTGTGGATACCCCTAGTGAGGTTACCTACACTTTAGGTGATCATAAAGTTTTGTTAAGTACAAAATACCGCATCAGATTATATTAATTAATAAAAATAAATAATTATGTATATATTTAATTAATTTGCATATGATTAATTTAATATATAATTGTGTTATTTTATTAAAATTTCACAAATGTCTAATAAATAATAATATTGAATATGAAATATACAATTAATATTGTTTTTTAATAAATTAATATTAATCAATTAATTAACCAATCAATATTTATATGAATTTCGTGACCTCCCTATCTAAGCCTCACAAGAATGAAATACACCCAATTTAGCATAGTTTTAAATCCAACCAAATCCCATTATAAAATATTTGTAACTACTTTGAGTTTGTTAAATCCAACAAAACAAATATCAGATTTTGAAAGATTTTATAGCTTCAATTACATGTACTTTTAAATTTAACAAAACAAAAACAAAGTAAAAGATTTCGGCTTTCAATGCTAAAGAGTTGTTTTAATAGAGTTCATGAGTCATGACTCCGGAGCATGCAACGCATGTCAAGACTCTCTGAGCTGAGATTTTCATTGCCAAAACTTAATCATTGTTTTTTCTAATTATTTTTTTTTTATTTCCCCCATTTTAGGAGACAACAGCTAACAAGCCCATAAATGTTGACAAGAATAAATTGGATTCCATCTCTGATTTCTTTTTCTAGAAAGTCAATACCAATATTAGGCTACCCAAAAGACCCGTCGAAGATTTGGTCACTTTAGTCAAATGTATTTCACAAACCATAATTCATCAAAATTCAACCAGAAAAAGGGCTAAACAAACACCAAAAAAAATCATACAAGTACATGCAGAAAACAACACAATCTTAGTTCATCCAATTCGGCATATGTTCAATTCAGAGATGAATACTGAAAATTTCGGAAACCATAGTCTCTGAATCATGCGGCAATTAGATTTAAATTCAAGTCACTGTCACCTTTTCTCTATGGCTCACATTGCATTTTCAACAAGTGCATAAAATTCCACTAATGTGCATCACAATGTTGATCACTTTATATAGGCCTTAACTCCTTCACATACATACACACACACAAAGACACACAAACCTCTTTCATTTTCTCTTCTCCAACTCATCATCTGCAACATGACTCCAAACTCATTACTTATCTTCAGAAATCCATCTCTTCTCTTAATTCTATCATCTTTATTTGTATTAATCTCAGTTACCACTCCAACTATGAATTACTGCAAGCCTATAAGCTGTGGTCATCTCCCAAACATTAGCTATCCATTTTGGCTGGCAGAGAAGCATCCATCTTACTGTGGCTATCCATCCTTTAAAGTCTCTTGCCAAAACAACATGTCAATTCTTAGTATGTCTGATAGTTTCCAAATTCTCAATATATTTTATGAGAACCAATCTGTTGTTCTTAATGATACCAAGTTAGATACAAGTACATGCTCATTTCCTAATTCCGATCTCAGTTTTGGTCTTTCGTTGTTCGAGATTAGCTCTGTTAACAGAGAACTCTCCTTCTTCTCCTGCAATAGCTCTCATTTTCCACCTGATTCTGTTAGTGTCCCTTGTCAGCCTCTGAACATTAGTTTACAACTTAGTAATGATAATTGGGTAGATGCAAAGCCGAAACCTTCATTAAGTTCTTGTCAGGTTGCGAGAAGGCCGGTTTTGGGATATGCAGGAGCTAAAAGCAGTGATTATGCAGTTCTTCTGAGGAGAGGATTTCTGCTGAAATGGAATGTGACTGATTGCACTGAGTGTAAACAGAGCAATGGCGAGTGCGGCTACGATGACGAAAGGGAGAGTTTTATGTGTATTTGCGATGATCGGCGTCATTTGAAGCATTGCAGTGAGTTTCTTCCATTTCTTTCGTTTTTACTTTCAGTGATTTTGATCTTTTATTTACTTTTCTTTCCTCTATCATCCAATTCATCTTCATTAAAAGCAAGAAATTTGCTAGTAAGTGATGAAAACTATTCTTTGGCTACCTGATGACTACTTGGTCCATGACAAATCAGTTAACAGTTCTAAGTCTTCGGTTATGAAACTTTCGGAGAAATTATTTTTTGGCTTCTTATTCATCCAATAAATCAAAGACGTTGGCTTCTTATTCATCCAATAAATCAAAGACGACGATGATAAACGAGTAGAAGACTAAATCCTCGTTAATTTTGAAAGCAAAATGGTTGACTTTCATTATTTGAATGCAGGAGTGAGTTTATTCCTTTGCATATTGTTTATCAATTTCATTCGTTTATAAGAAGCTAGATAGTGACTAAGTAAATTTTGAATCCATGTCTTCTTTGACCATAGAAAATGTGCCTTATCAACTGGGCAATCAATAGTAAGAATTTTCAAGTCTTCAGTTTCAAAACTTCTAAAAATTAACCAAAGATGAGTAGAAACTTAAATAGATTCTGAAAGCAAATTAGTTTTTTTAACAATGTTTACAAGCCACACACCACACACACCTCAATTCCTTAACATGTTTCAGAAAAGAGTCGAATCTTCAAATTTCCGCATAAGAGTTAATCGCACTACCACTTGCTTAATTATTGCAGCAATGAGGACTTTTCTTTTCTTAAATCGATTTCTAAGCTTCACTTGCTATATATATATATATATATATATATATATATGTAAGTAATAAAGCGCACATGTGAATTTCAGCATTGCTCATATGTCTGTCAAACTCTTCCTTCTCATTTCCAATCTTTGAATCCTTTCCTTGTGGAAATGATATCGAAATCAAACCCCCTTTCTTCGCAAATACTGCCGACCAATCTTTCCAAGAAACTTGCAAAGATTTCTTAGGAAGGTTTCAAACCAAATATTCGATTAAACAACCAAGAATACATTGTGAAATATATCAACTACACAGAGCACACCATCATCATAATCGAAGACAAGAAACTCACCAATCTCTTCAATGAATCCCACTGTCTTTTACTAACCAACTTATGTCTCATTTGCTTTAATTATTTTTTGGTTTGAATTAGTTAAATACTCCGTTCCGTTTTACTCATAATAGAGTTTTTTTTTTTAATTTATCTATTAAAAATTTTGTCCTGGTTTTTCAAATTAATCTTTTTATAATTATTGTACTACTACAACTCCCAATAAATCCTATTTAATTATGTATTTTTCAAAACATATTTTAAATAAAGTAATATTGAAAAGTTAACATAATTTTTATAAATTTTAAGTTATTAATTAATTTTAATCAATTTTTTAAAATTAGTTTAAATTAAATAAAATTGATAAGTAAAAAGAACGCGGGAAATTAGAGATGGCAATTTGTACCCTACCTGATGGGTATACCTGTACCCGTACCTAGTCAAAGAGGGTAATACCCTCTTTGACCGAGTACGGGTACGGGTAAAGGTATTACCCGTTAGTTTTTGAGTGGGTACGGGTCGGATAAAGATATGCCTCTACCCTACCCGTACTCTTACCCTTACCCTTACTCTTGCAGATTAGCGAGTGCAGGTGCACTCTCATATAGGGATGGCAGCGGGTAGGGGTATGGGTAGGGGTATGCTCAAAACCCCTACCCGTGCACTGTAACCCCTCACCCCATACTCACGACCCGTACCCGCTCTGAGGGTAAAAAAATCATACCCTTACCCTTACATGCAGTATCCCGCTTACTCGTTATTCCCATTGTTCAAATTATCGAATTAAATTTAAATAATAATAAAAAAATAAATTAATTATACATTATATTCGATCTTTAAACACATGTCCATAATTTCAAAAATTACAAGTTGATATATATTTGTTTATCTTAAATTATATAATCACATAAAAAAATGAGCATTTATTTAGAACTCGATAGTAACTCTACCTTTTGTTTTGTTCATGTTTAACTATCTTGGTTTTTGTTTTAAATTTTTTTCATATATCTACTATTTATATTTTTATATAGCTTCAAATTTTTATAAATATCTAGTAAGATTTTTGAATATAAAAAAATATTATAAGTAATTCCTAAGTTATATCCAATTGATTTTTTTATTAGTATCTTATTTTTTCGGGGATGTTTTTATAATTTATAGAATAAATTATTATAACATTATTTTTTTATATTTGTTTATTTTTTTAAATTTAATTATGATTTTTTTAATATATATCTAAAAATTCAATTTTGATAATATTATCAAATATAAATATAGAAATTAAATAAAATTTAAAATAATATATTAAGAGAAAATTTGAAGTATTATTTTTCAAATTAATCATCATGAAAAATAGATATTGAGTAAATGTTTAGTTTAATAAAAAATATATATATATATATATATATATATATATGAAAGGAGTAAAGGAATGCAGGTGCGGGTTTTCACTGCACCCTCTTCAACAGGTAAGGGTAAGGGTAAGGAGTGCGGGTAGGGGTGAGGGCATACCCTGCACCCGACCCTGCAGCTCAAAAACTAACGGGTAATACCCTTACCGTGCAGTCCCGGTCGAAAGAGGGTAATACCCTCTTTGACCCAGGGCATCTGATACCCGTCGGGTAGGGTACAAATTGCCATCTCTACTCTCATATATATATATATATATAATTTTTTTTATTAAACTAAACATTTACTCACAATTTACTCCATATCTATTTTCATGGTGATTAATTTGAAAATAATACTTCAAATTTTCTCTTAATATATTATTTTAAATTTTATTTAATTTCTATATTTATATTTGATAATATTATCAAAATTGAATTTTAGATATATATTAAGAATTTTTAATTAAATTAAAAAAATAAATAAATATAAAAATTAATGTTATAATAATTTATTCTATAAATTATAAGAACATCCTGAAAAATAAGATACTAATAAAAAATCAATTGGATATAACTTATGAGAATTACTTATAATATTTTTTATATTCAAAATCTTACTAGATATTTATAAAATTTGAAGCTATATAAAATATAAATAGTAGATATATGAAAAAATTTTAAACAAAAACCAAGATGGTTAAACATGAACAAAACAAAAGGTAGAGTTACCATTAAGTCCTAAATAGACGTCATTTTTATGTGATTATATAATTTAAGATAAACAAATATATATCAACTTGTAATTTTGAATTTATGGACATGTGTTTAAAGATTGTAATATAATGTATAATTAATTTATTTTTATTATTATTTAAATTTAATTCGATAATTTGAACAATGGGTAAGCGGGTACCCTGCGGGTAAGGGTAAGGGTATGATTTTTTTTACCCTGAAGGGTACGGGTATGAGGTAGGAGTCACAGGTACGAGTAAGGGTTTTGACATACCCTACCTATACCGTACCCGTTGCCATCCCTATAGAAAATATGTTATTACAAATGGAGGTTAATTAATGATTAATGATTAATTATTCAATCTCTTTCTCTCCATAAATGATAAGGAAAATGACTTTATGCTTGTCAACTTGGGAACTAGACCTTGACTCATATGACTCAAAATTCAAAAAAACTAAAATTCCTTTGTTCCCACCTACACTAAACATTTTAATTTTAGTGCTAGCACCAAAAGTTTGCGTGTGGGGGCAAAGCAAATCACACGCAAAAAGCCACAAGTTCCACCTTTCAAGTCTTATCCTTTATTTTTTTATAATATATATATATATAGACTTTAAAAAAAAAAATCAAACAAAGGAATTTTTAACAAGAAAAAACAATGAAATAACGAATAGTGATAATTCATAATTAAATGTAAATTGGTTGGTTTTTTTATTTTTAATTAATTTAATAATTCGATTATTTTATTTAAAATTTACATATATATATATATATATATATATATATATATATTGTTATGAAATAAAATAGTTTATTCATTTTTTTTTATAAAACTTACTTTATTCTAAAAATTATTCATATTAATAAATACAAAATAAAATAAAATACAACACAACACAATTTTTTTTTTCATCCATTTATTTTGTAAATCAAATATTTGTATTATAACTCAACCACATGTATTATCTTGTATGACTTGAGTTATTCTCACTTGGTTCTTGTCTCAATCTAGATTTGTTTTATTTATATTGATATTTTATTAAAATTATTCCATGCTAGCTTAATATTTTATTAAAAAATAATAATTTAATTTTCCATAATATGACTTTTATTTTTTGTTCCCATGAAACCACCATTGAGTTTTCACATTAGTTTGTCTAATTGCCTACTGTCTAAGTTAACAATAATGGAATGGTGAAAGCCATTATAACAAGGCACTTCCCTTGCTCTTCTTCCATTCTACTCCACTTCTTGAAATGTCTCTTCTCTTCACCTACCTCTCTTTCCTCTTCCTCTGTTTCCATCTCCCTCATCTTTCATCATGTTCTTGCTCTTCTTCCCTTAACTCATGCAAACAATTCAGTACTTCACCCAACAAAACTGCATATCCAAAATCTTTCAATCTCTGCTGCAATGAAACCACAAACCAAACCATGATCAGATTCAATAATTCTGGTCCTCTGTTCCAGTTGAAAAATCTCTCAATTCCACAACATAAACTTGTTTTCTTGGAGCCTGAGCTTTCCTCCCCACTCAACAAACAAAACTGCAGTTTCATGTACAATTTCATTCTGCCACTCCAAAACTTCAATCTCTCTTTTTGTCATAATCTTCTCCTAGATGAACAGCTATTAATCTTTGATTGCAATAAGTTAGAGAATACCTTTAACCATGAAGTCCTTCTTGAGTTTAATGGAAGAATTCCTTGCAAAATCTACAACTTCTATTTGGCCAATAAGAAATTAGATAGTCAAATATTTCAGGCTCTTCCTTCTTACTGTAAGACCAATAGGAGTCCTTCATATGAGTGGACATTCTCATTCAGTGATGATGGAGTCCTTGATCTTCTCTCTGTTGGATTCTCTAATCAGTTGGAGCTAAAGCAGGAATGCTTTAATTGTGGAGTCATAGGAAGTGGTTGCAGTGTTAATGGTGGTCATAAAACTGTTTGTCAGGGTATACTTTGCTTGAAAATTGAAAATCTTACTTGTTTTACTTGCATTTTAAAACATTCTCATGTGTTCTTTGTTTTGTTTTTTTTTTTTTGCAGAGGATGAGAAGAAGAAGAGGAAACAGAGGATTGAGATTATAATTATAGGTAACTATTGAAATGAATCAAAAGAGTGTTATGTTTTGGATTTAATGTTGTTTATTTTTTAGGTGTTAGTGCTGGAACTGGTGCATCACTTGTAGTGTTTGGCTTCTTGTTTTGGCACAAACGTTGGAAGAGGAATAAGAAATCTACAATAACTCTTGGAAGAAGCTATTCTGCAGAGAGTTCTTCAATGAGAGAAGACACAGGGTATACTTCAATTTTCTCTTATAGGGAACTCCAAGAAGCTACTGATAACTTCAGTGAGTCAAAGGAGCTTGGAGATGGTGGCTTTGGCACTGTTTATAAAGGTACCATTGATCTTCACTCTGATAACTTGTGCTTATCCACCAAATGTCTTTGATCAGTAAGTAATGACCGGTTTTTAAGTAATTACAAATTTTAAATTGGTCAGTTATTAGATAATCCAATGGTAAAGCACAAGAGTGCAAAGAGAGAGAGAGTAAGAGTTTGAATATGTACTGTACATAAACATAGGTGTGGGTCCCCTATGGGAGAAACAGTGGTTTCACCTCTTAAAAGTTGCAAAACAAGAGAATTTATTTAGGAGGTTTATAAAACACTATAACTGGTGTACCTCCGTACATGTTTATCTTTTTGACAATTCTTTAAATGAGGGGCGATTGTCGCCTATTAGTCAAAAAAATAATAATAATAATAAATAAATAATAATAATAATCTAAACTAATAGAGCATTATAATAGGCTCGATCTCTTTTAATCGACGAGAGGAGAGTTAGCCTTTGATTAACCCCTTTTTTTTTTAGTAATTACAAATTCTAGAATAACATAACACAAGATATTGAGAGCTTTATCATGGGCTTAACCTTTTTTAATCGATGAGAGGGGAGTTTTTTTCTTATCAACTTGTTTTTTTAGTAATTATAAATTTTAGACTAACAAAACACAAGATACCGAGAGCTTTATAATTGATTAGGCCTCTTTTAGTCAGTGAAAGAGAGGTTTGTTTTTGATCGATTTATTTTTTAGTAATTATAAATTATAAACTAATAGAACGCAAAATATTTAGAGCTTGATAATATTCTAGACCTCTCTTTGTTAATCAAGTAATTTTAAGTTTAAATCCTTACGCGTATAAATATTTAGAGGGGTTTTTTTTTACAGGATTTTTAGTATCAACAATTTTTAATTTAAAGTTTGTGGTTCTTTGATAATCAGTGGGTTCCTTGTGGGAGGATATTGTTTCCTTTCTCTTCATAGTTGTATGGTAGGGGATTTATTAATTTAGTTTGGTTCATAAAATAATTTATAGGTATACACATGATATGACTCTAATTATTTCATATGATGTCAGTTGAGTTAATAAATCTCTTGGGAGATATTAAATCGTCGTAATTGATGCATCATTATATTTATTTGTTCATATTCTTTGTGAGACTGAGTTTGTTATTTTTGTTAAATTTTTTTTAAAAGATATAATAATAATGCACCTTTATTCTTCTTCCACCACTTGCATATTCTTTCCCATTTTTTTTTTTCAATAAAATTATAAACAAAATATTTTATAGTGGAGAAAGAAAACTCAAGTTGGCCTACTTTGAATGTGACCAGTGTGTTACATCACCTCTCCATCATAAAAAACCAATTTATATGCATCTTATTCAAACACATTAATATAAAGACAACAAGGGATGTGAAAAAGATAGATTAGATTAGTACCAAAAAAAAAAAAACATTTAATGAATTTTTAAAAATTAACTATATAAGAGGGAGAGAGACTCTTCTATCTTTTTAGTTACAAGTCAAGTCCTATGTTTTCATACAGAATAAATAGTACTAATTAATATCTTTTTAGTTACAAGTCAAGTCCTATTTTTTTCATAAAGTATAAATAGTACTAATACACAGTACATAAGCACATGATCAAATTTATGTGTCTACTCATGCATTCCCCAAGTACTAAAGGACTTGCATTAAACAAGTGTTTTGCCAACACAAATTTTTAATAATAATTATTTTTTCCCATCTAAAAATATTAGTAGAAATCTACAAATATTTACAACGAACGCAATCTAACTATTATATATATATATATATATAATTAAATATAAACAACAATACTATTTAACAATTTTGGAACCAGTTTGTGTCTGTTTCTCTCTATCACCTAACTATTGCATACGGTAACATTTAAAATTATTTTTTTATTATTTAAAAAAAATAAATAACACATGTTTTTCAGGCATACTCCAAGATGGCAGAACCGTCGCAATAAAACGCTTATACGGGAACAACTACAAAAGAGCCGAGCAATTCATGAACGAAGTTGCCATCCTCTCCCGTCTCCGCCACCAAAACCTCGTCTCTCTTTACGGCTCCACCTCCCGCCACAGCCGTGAACTCCTCCTCGTCTACGAGTTCATTCCCAACGGCACCGTCGCCGACCACCTCCACGGTCACCTCTACCACCGCTCCCCTCTTCCCTGGCCTATCCGCCTCAACATCGCCATTCAAACCGCCACTGCTCTCACCTATCTCCACGCCATCCAACCTCCCATCATCCACCGTGACGTCAAAACTACCAACATCCTTCTTGACCAAAACTTCAACGTCAAAGTCGCTGACTTTGGACTCTCTAGACTTGTTCCGGTGGATGCCACTCATGTCTCCACTGCACCGCAAGGCACACCGGGGTACTTGGATCCTGAGTATTACCGGTGTTATAGACTCACTGATAAGAGTGATGTTTATAGTTTTGGAGTTGTGTTAATGGAGTTGATCAGTTCGAAGCCTGCGGTGGATGTGAGGAGGAGTAGGAGTGAGATAAACTTGGCGAGCATGACGGTGGAGAAGATGCAGAGGAATGAGTTGGAAGAGCTTGTGGATTGGAGGATGTTTGGGGAGGAGGAGGAGGAGGAGGAGGGGAAGGGGATGAGGATGGTGAAGGTGGTGGGGGAGTTGGCGTTTAGGTGTTTGCAAGGGGAGAGGGATTTGAGACCGGCGATAAAGGAAGTGTTGGAAGTGTTGGAAGGTGTGGTGAGGTTGGAGGATGGGTTGGTGGTGGAGAGGGATGGTGGTGGTGGTGGTGGTGGGAAGAGGGAGGGGCCGGAGTCGCCGGACACGGTGATGGAGCCGGTTTGGAGGAGTGAGGACACCACACCGGGGACTAGTTTGTAGTGGGGTTTGAGGTTGAGGTTTTGTCTTGTTGTTATATATTATTAATTAGTGTGTTTTGTTGTTGGAGATTAGGAGATAATTGGATGTATATAGATGAGATGAGATGAGGTGATCTTTTTTCTTTTTCTTTTTCTTTTTCTTTTGGTTATATATATATATATATATATATAAAGTGTGAATAATGACACTAATAATGATGATAATTACAGCTTTTTTGCAGTGATGTTTTTCTCTCCTGAGTGAGGGATTAGCTTACTCTCAAAACAATTGAGTTGAGTGAATTGTTGGCATTATAATTGATATTTTATTTATTTTTTTAATTAAAAATTTGGGAGAGTAACTAATAATCTTTGATCTCATAGTCAATTGATACTGGGTTTATTATATAAAGTGTTTTTTTGGAAAGAATACGATATCATATCTCATGATTCTTATAAGGTGTGGGTACAAGTGGGGAAAGGGATTAACTCCTCACATATACACGTCCCTAATTTTCCTTAAATGAGAGGTGCTTGAAATCTATTTGTCAAACTAAAAAAGTTGAGAGATTACAAGTAACCAATTAGTGGCAACAGAACCACGAAACAAAACATGGGGAAGTGGGTTGGAACTCTTCACTTCGGTGATTTCAGAGTTAACTTCAATGAAACAAACACACCCTAAGTAAGAGTCAAGTAAACCTGTAAAAAAAAAAAAACTAAAATTAAAAAATCAGAAGAAACAATCAAAAAATTTATTATTCAGAATCAAATAAAAAAACAAAAACAAAGCCTCTGAATTTCCCACATAAGATATTCTTGTATTATTGAGAAAGTGAGTTTGAATCTCAACTCACCCATAATAAAGACATGGGTATTGTAGAGCTTTCATTTGTGGTAACTTTTTCATGTGTGTATGTATACATAAAAGGAAAAATCACCCATCAACAAAGCTTTTTGAAGTTCCGTTTATTCCAGATATTTTATAGCTTTTGGATTGGTTATGAAGTGCATTTTGTACATTATAAGTATTGTTCTGTTTAAGTGCACTTTTGGTTTTTGTATATTTTATCATATTATTTATTTTGACTTTATACATTCAAAATATTTAATAAAGTCTTTGTATTTTATTTTTTATTTTTTATTATACAGAATACATTTATACATTTACCAGCTTTTATCAATCAATTTGAAATTTATGACTCAAATAGATAGCGATATAACATACTAAATTATATGTTGCTATCCCAGAATCTCATATATTATTTTATAAAACAACTCAAACATATGTCAAATAAATCAAAATAAATATTAAAAATACATGAACCAAAATCAAAATATAACAAAATACATAAATCAAAGCTTAATAAACATTAGCTCAGGAAATATTATTTTGAGGAAAGTGACAAGTGTTGTGTACGTCAAAAGTGTGTGCACGAGTCTGAAATTGATTATCTAGTTTGCACATTTGTAAATTTTGTTTCCAACACATGTAGTTTGAGCTGTAAATCATACCCACAACTGATGACCCGTTATCATTGATGTGCTTAGCAAAAATCAAATGCAAAACTTCTTAAATATCTCACTTTTTGCAAAAGTACTAATACCATTGGATGATGAGTTTTTTTTTTTTTTGACAAACTCCTAAAATATAACAATAAACATTAATTTTTTAAAATATAAAAAAAACAATCTTAATAGTAGTTTACTGTTATGAATACTATAAGAATAGAAATAGTGGATGTTCACTATAGCAAACATAAATAACATAGGAATCAACATTATTGTAAAAACATCCCACACTGTATTGTAGCAACCGTCAATAATTTTGTAGTGGCCGGTAGCACATCACTAATATTATTTCACCTATCAGTATATTTTATATTTTAGACTGTTAAATCGAATTGAGTCCAACTATTTATTTCTCTCTTGAGTGGCTATAAATATTTTCTTTATTTCTCATAAATAAAATAGAAAAGAAAAAAAAATTATGAAGATGTGAAGTATATATTCTCTATTTTTATTTTTATATTATTTATATTCTTATTTATACTCATCATATATCCATAAAAATCAATATATATATATAACATAAATTATTAATAGCATACACAATATTAACAAACCTTTTAAAAAATCAAGTGCATCCCACTATTATCCCCAGACAAAGACATTTTACCTATTTGATAAGGCCCAATGGGCCGTAATCAGCCCAAGCCCATTTGTTAATCTCGGGTCCACATGGCGACGTTTCCAAAGCTCCTCCCAAAGGATGGCAATTATATCCAAATCCGAACCGACCGGACCCGAATTTGACAAGTAAAACTCTGTTTGACTGGGTTTTGGATCGGGTTCGGGTAATACCCAATTAATGTAAAACGGGTGCGGTGCAGGTATGAAAATCCTGATACCCAACCCGAACCCAAACCCGATCTGAAATTTAATTAACAAATATATTTAATTATATATATTCAATTTTTTTGTTAGGGTTTTTAAAATTCCTATGCTACTCTGTGGTTGAATTTGTCTATTTTATTTTGATTTGAATATATATTTTCAATTCCAACTCTATGGTGTTGATGTTGATTCAAATAAAAAAACTAAAATTTTTATTAATATTTTTAATTTTATTTAATATTTTAATTTTATTTTAAATATTTTTACATAGGGTCAAAACGGGTCAGGTATACTCAATTATCCATCAAGTGTGGGTGTGGGTTGGGGTTTTAAAACACGTTGGATTCGGGTTTAGGTATGACAAAACCCAAACCCGACCCGTTATCATCCCTGCTCCTCCCTCACCGTTCACCATCTCGAAAGCGAAAAAGCCGAAGATCCCGATTCCCTCCATCGCCTTCACTCTTTCCTTCGCGTCTTCCCGCTTTCCAAACCTCATCAATGGAGCCCTAGAACCAGAGCTCCTCCGCCATCGTTCGAACAAGAAGAGCACCTCGGCATGTCCCAAGATCCCCATGTCCCTACTCCCCGTGATCTTCTCTGCAACGCCATCGCCGGCGCTTCCGCTGGTCTCCTCTTTAGGGCTTTTCTTTTCGCCGATGTTTCTTGGAATTTATTGGGGTTTGGCTCTGAATCCTTGGTTTTTTTTTTTGTTTTTGGTGGTGTTTCTAGGAGCCATTGCGGCTACATTCGTGTGCCCGCTTGATGTGATCAAGACGCGGTTCCAGGTTCATGGCCTCCAGCGCACGCATCTGTCCGAGAGCCATGGTATTCGTTTTCGTTTTCTTTGCAAGATTTGGGGAGAAATCTTAGTTGTTGTGTTGGTGTTTTTTGTTTTTTGGAGTTCAATAATTCAATTGTTTGTCTGGTGTTCATATTGATCGGCGATCATCGTTGATTTGAATTTGTTATTTTGTTGAATCATCTATATGTTGCCTTAAACTTCTTCGGTAGCATGATAAAACTTGAAACTTGTTAAATTTTGAAGGGTTTGCAAGAACTTTAGGTTTTGATTCACTTGCTGTCAGTCCTTATCAGTACCCTGAGGTTGGTTTATCCTGTGGAATTGTTTGTAGTTTTATTTTTCAATGGCATTTGCAATGAAAAGGAAAACCTGTGATGTATATATTAGTTTTTTTTTTCTGTTCACTGAATTCAGGAATTACTTTGATAGTAATGCAATGTGCAAGTTATGAGATGGAAGACATGTTTTTATCTGGGTTTTGTGTCACTCAAGTTTGTTCCTGGGACGGTGAAAGTATTCTGAACAATTTATCTGGGTTATAGTTGTTGTGTCATTATGGCAAGAAATTAATCTTTGGAATGCCATATAGGTGCTACTAATGAGCCTTATGTTGATTCATTAAACATTTCTTTTGTCTTGTTCATTTAATGTTTGCAGTCGGAAATTGAAGTGTTTTTTCCAATTTAATCAGGGAGTATCATTATTTCCAGCCTGGAAAGAATTGTAAAAGCAGAAGGCTTCAGAGGATTGTATCGTGGTCTCTCTCCTACAATTTTGGCTCTACTTCCAACCTGGGCAGTGAGTGTACTTTTATCGCAGAATTCTTGTGTTTCTTTTCTTCGATATGTTCCGGTCATATATGGAAATTAAATCTGTTATGTTTATTGCGCAAACATGTTGGTTGTCTTGAATGACAACTATGCTATCTGCACTTAGGGATGTTGAGTTTTTATTTCCAGAAGTCCCTCAGTTTACTTATCCTCTTGTATAATTAGTTCTAGTGCAAATCAGATGTGAGGCTAATTTTTTTTTCTTTAATTGAACTAATTTTTGATTCTGCAAAATATGTAGAATGTGAATTGCCAATGCAGAGGTGGTGCTCTTTTTTTTAACAGTTAATAACTACTAAATGTTTTACTGTTTCTTGTTGGATTTTGATTTTTTGGCATTGTTATGTTTCTCTGCTGCGCTACAAGCCTTCAGCTTGGAAAAGAATATAGACATTTTTGAGAAATCTTCTGCTAAGTTTCCAAAATACTCTTTTTCAGTAGCCAATGCCCCAATTTAAGTCGTAATTAGTGTGGTGATACGCTTATGCTTCACTGGCCTGCTGGCATGGCATGGCTCTTTATGTGTATCTTTCATTTTTTAATCATTTTTCTTTCATTTACGCCTATGTCTGTTTTTTTCTTTGGAAGAAAGTTACAGTGTCATTTTCAAACACAACCTGAACTTCCATGCATGGGAGATAACAAAGACTAGGAATTGTTGCTCATATTTTTTTTCACCATGAAATATCAGGTAAATTTTTTGATAGAGAATCAAACTGTAGTCTTTTTTGATTTTGGGGTCCAAACTTCAATTTGAATCAAAATGATTACCCAATTTCAATTTTGTTTCACCAGAGGATCATCTGAGATATTCTGAGCCATTTTTGATGATGTGATGTCAGAAATTCTTTGTCAGGAGGTGAGACAGAATTGTCAGCTGAACAAACGTGTCATATATATGATGATAAAGAATTTTCGGCATGTACATCATCAAAAATAGGCTAGAATCTCTTAAGTGACCACTCGGTGAAACAAAATTGAAGCTGGGTAATTCAAATTGAAATTTGGACCCAAAAATGAAAAACGACCATAGTTTGGTGTCTTACCAAAAAATTTACCCCTAATACATTTATATCATTTGTTCATACAATTCATGGTACATACACAAAACTGTCTCTATTTGATTGCTGCATTGGTTGTGTATTATTGCCTGACCTTGAAATGATGAAATTGTAATATGTTTATCAATCTAATACCTGGATTTTCAATCAAATATTAATTAATGATATTTTGTCCAACTGAGCATTATGATGTCATTTTCAGGTGTACTTCACTGTTTATGAGAAGCTCAAAGGCCTACTTCACTCACATGGTTGATTAATTTCCAATTTTCCACATTGGGCATTTGTGCTTCTCCTTAGTGCTCTGTTCCATTTCATGCCATGAATCTTGTAAATTTTTTCAAGTCATATATATGATCTATGATTACCACAAAGGCCTAACTCTTTCACAAATCTATGCAGGTGCTGTTGATGAAAGAAACCAGCTCTCGCTTGGTGCAAATGTCATTGCTGCCTCCTGTGCAGGAGCTGCAACAGCTACTGCCACCAATCCATTGTGGGTTGTTAAGACAAGACTTCAAGTGTGTGTTTTTCTGTTATTTTCCTTGTTTTTATGGATACTTGTTCTAGTTTATAGGCTACTGATCTTTTTTATACTGCAAATCTGTGGAAATGCAACTAGCCTTTAATTTCTTCTCCTTAAACCTATATGTTTAATTTTCTAATTTTCATAGCTGTGGTGCATTCATTTGGCATGGTAACATAGTCCAACATGAAATAGATATAAAATTGCATACTGGCTTGTTTATCTGGGCAACCTATTTATTTTCTCTGTAGACGCAAGGAATGAGGCCTGATGTGGTCCCTTATACAAGCACATATTCTGCTTTGGGAAGAATTTTGCGTGAAGAGGGTATTCGAGGACTATACAGGTCAGTTTACACTTTCCAGAGTACATTTCTTGCTTATTTTCTCATTATATATTTCTTTCAATTCTTACATGTTCTTTTTGTGTGGAAAATAGTGGCCTTCTTCCTTCCTTGGCTGGTGTTTGCCATGTAGCTATTCAGTTTCCAGCGTATGAAAGGATCAAGTCTTACTTAGCAAAAAGAGGTAATGAAATTACCAATAGAATTGGACAGTTATATTTTTTATAAATATTTTCTATGGTGAACGCTATACCTGCATATTATCTATCAGAAAACACAACTGTGGATAAGCTCAGTCTTAAAAATCTGGCTATTGCTTCAGCTTCATCAAAGGTACTTGCATCAACAATGACGTATCCCCATGAGGTACCAGCTCCCAAATTCATGGCATGTTGTGTTATTTATGTAATGTTTTTATTTAATTTTTAGATGGCTATAATCTGTATGCCTTTTTCCACGCCCAACCTTTAATACAAGGACCACCTGCTGCTGCTAAAGCATCAAATTCCAACTGAAAATGGGTGGAATTGATGTAGTAGGAAAGTGCCTTCATTGAAGTCTCAACTACAATCCTCAACCTTACGGCTTGGAGTGTAATATAACAATTTCATGTTTATCATCTATCAACCTGGATGATGCTTCAGATTAGATCAGCGGGTTTTTGCTAGTAACCGATTCTTGAAGCTAGTGCCTTGCAAAGCATGATATCATGGCCCTAAATCCCCTAAGAATAATTGTGGAAGAAATTTACTGGCTATTCTTCTCCTTGTGTACGTGTACGGAAAAAAAGCGAGTTACTTATCAGTATCAAGATTTTGTACATTGTTCATGGTCAAGTAACACAAGTAATTACATACCTCCTTGATCCAGCTCCTTGGGCACTTCCAAGATAGTGAATGCCTTACACTTTCCTTAACTTAAATTGAGGTGACTATTTACCAAGAACCATTTTGTTCAAAACACGGTTCAGCACTGCTGTATGACAGCAAGATAGTACAGCACTTGATTAAATCTTTTCTAGATCTTCTTTGGCAAAGCTCACAAAATTGCTTTATCAGGTTGTGCGGTCAAGGCTGCAAGAACAAGGTCATGCACGCAACTCTGCAAACCATTATACTGGTGTTGCAGATTGCATCAAGAAAGTCTTTCGAAAGGAGGGCTTCCCCGGCTTTTATCGCGGTTGTGCCACAAATTTGTTGAGAACTACTCCTGCGGCTGTTATTACATTCACTAGTTATGAGATGATTCAAAGATTTTTACGGCAAGTTCTTCCACCAGAACAAAATCACTCATGATCACATCCAGAATGTGATAACCAGATCAAATCCGAGAATGCTGGAGAAAAAGATGACACAAATTCCCGGCCAACACAAAACCAATTGACAGATAAAACTCAGCAAGATACAATGACTTGTTGCTCCACTTTTTGATTTGGGTTGACAAGGTGCACTTTTTTGAATGAAAAAAAATAATCATACCAACATGTAGGATTTCTCTGTGACATCAGGATGCATGAGAGGTAATAAGCCATTGCCAATTGAGAGATTGCGACTTGACTTGAGTTTCATTTTTTTTTTTTCTTAATTTTGTTTCAACTGAGATAGTTGTATTGTTCATCTTGATGTAATTTGTGAAACCTTTGATGTGGTGTGGTGAGAATTCCATATCCATGATCACTGGCTTTGTTAATCAGTGAACAAGGGAAGCACGGCATGCTGTGTTGAAGGATAACATGGCATCTTAATTTAGTTAATGATGCTTCATTGTTCTTTTTATACTCTCTCCGTTATTAAATGCATGTTTTAAAAAAAAATTATTTTAAAATAGTTGTTTTTTTATAATATTAAAATAATATTTATTTATTTTAAATTTTTTTTGTTATATAAATAAAGAAAGTAATATTTATAGTTTTAAAAAATATATTGTTTCAAAAGAGGAATAAGAGGAATAATTTAGTAATTTGATTGTCTTTTATGCTAAAGTTTAGATAAATTAATACTATTTTTAAATATTGTGCAACGAAGGGAGTATAAATTTGTTACTGGAAACACCGGAAATTGTTAGTTTTTGTCCATTTCTTTGAACTTGTTTTGTTGAAGTCAGGAATTTGGCAAAGCTCTGGCCAAACATTAAATAAATAACTTTATTTTAAAAAAAAAAAAAAATTTGAGACAATAAAATGTCTTATTGATGAAAAGCTCTCTTTTTATAAGTAAAATTTCAAACAAGAGTATCATTTACTTTTTTTTTATATATCCGGTTGCAATTTTATTAAATTAATTTTATTTTTAGATTAAACATATTGGTTAAATCTCTAAGGATAAAAATCCCACTTTTAATTATTAATTTTTTAAGAAAATTTTTTTATTTTTGTAAATTGAGCAGGGTTTTAATAAAAATAATTTAATAATTATAATTGAGCTAATAAAAGTATTTAATAAAATTAACCTAAATTCGCCCATCGGTTAAGTACCAGCTCCAACCCCAAAGCTCAACCTTGAAAAACACGCAGATCTCTCTTCTCTCCTCGCATTCCGACCTTGATCGAAGACCTCTTTCAGTGCTGATTGGATCTGTCGATCTAGTCTGGCTTCTGATTCGCATTCAGATAAGCGATCATTTCTTCTTTCTCGGTTTTCAATCGCTTTTTCTCTTTCGGTTTTGATTCTTTGGATTAAAGCTTGTTTTTTTGGGCATTCAATTCCGAAATTCATTGAATTGTCGTGTGATTTCACTGTCCAGGATATCCAGGGATGAGCAAAGGCCTTGTTGACGGAGTATTTATCAAACCCTTGCTGGATTGAGGATTGTTGTTTGGAGTAGGGGGTAAGGAAGGGGTGGGAGATGTTCTCATTGATTTATGGGTTGTGGAAGTACTGGTTCAGCAAGACTGAGTTCCATGTTCTCATTCTTGGAATCGACAAGTCTGGGAAGACGGTATATCTTGCTCTGTTCTAGCAATTTGATATCTTGCTGTAATGACATTCTAAAATTCCGAACTTGTGATTGTTCTAGTGTATTTAAGGTTAATTAGGATATAAATTTGAAATTTCGTTTTATTTTTTTTTATGATCCTTGTGATTGTTTTGTTATAGATGAAATCTGTGAATTCATGCTATGTATTCGTGCCCTTATAAGCTCCTATGGTGATTAGAAAATGGTGGTGTTATGCTCCAAGCATTCTAGGTGGGGATTGGTAAAGTTTTGATAAAATCAATGGTTGTTGTCTGTGGTCATTGCGATCCTCATAGCTGGATTTGTCAAACATGGAGTAATGTCTAAGCTTGTGCAAATTATGTGAATACCCTAGTTTCATTTTTTTCATGATTAGGTCTGGAGGATCTGCATCCTATATTCACCGTTTCCTTGTGCAACAAAATAAATTTATAATAATCATATGGCAGGCTAAAACTGTTGTTTGAATATAATGATGTTGGATGCCTTTTAGACTTTCCTTGTCTACATATTTGTAGTTCTGTATGTTGATTGTGGCAGTTGTATGAAAAATTATTGTTTGTATTTGTTATACCCACTAGAAGTGAATATATCACCTTACATAATTGGTGCAAATCTTTCATGTGCCTTTTTCTATTTTCTGTGGATATGTTTTTTTAATGGTGAACTTGTTTTAATTTTTTAGACTAAACCGATATATATTTCACAGACTTTGTTAGAGAAGTTGAAGTCACTGTACTCAAATCTCGAAGGTCTTCCACCTGATCGCATTGTTCCAACAGTTGGGCTTAACATAGGCCGACTTGAAGCTGCACAATCAAAGCTTGTCTTTTGGGATTTAGGAGGTCAGGTATGTGTTTTTTTGCTTCATTTTTTTAAATGATAAATGAAATCAATGTTTAGCTGACAGACAGAACTTCTTTCCAAGACTGATTTTCACTGTTTCAAAATTTTCCATTAGTGTTGCCTGAAAGATCAAAAAGTGTTATTCAAAACATTGCCTGTTTTGCCCAGACGTGCATGAACTTATTGTTATATGAATGCTTTTGTGGAGGGCTTGCTTTTGATTCTTAATCTAATTTAGTTGATTGCAAGCACCTTTTTTCGGCAGATTGGTTTACGCACTATTTGGGAGAAATATTATGAAGAGGCTCATGCCATAATATATGTGATTGATGCTGCTAGTCTGTCTTCTTTTGAAAGTTCAAAGTCTGCACTGGGTTAGTATTCATCACTCTTTTATATAAAATTATGTTTGATCTCAGAGGTTGATGTTCACTACCATCATGTATATATTTCTAGTGGTTCATGATATTTATTACTAAAAAAATATTTTGGTGCTATGCATCTTACCATCTTGATCTTTCCTGCAGAGAAAGTTCTTCGACATGAGGATTTACGAGGAGCACCACTTCTGATTCTGGCAAACAAACAGGTGAAGCATTGATTTTGTTCCTCACTCTTTTTCTGCTGAAATCATCAACAGGTTTCTTTTGCATTTATTTCTTATATTTGTATCTGACTTACTAACACTCGCTTCCTTGATGAATGCAATACTATTGATTTACTAGTGTCTTGTATAAGCCATGTTATTGGAATTGACATCAAAATTGTCATAATTTCTGTGGCCGCAGGATCTTCCTGGAGCTGTTTCAGCGGAGGAACTAGCTAGATATTTGGATCTCAAAGAATTGGATGAAAGGCTTTATATGTTTGAAGCCATATCTGCATATGATGGGTGAGTAGCACATGCCCTCCTCTTTTATAAAACCGAGCAACCACGTGTTGTCTTTTAATTTACTCTTTTCTTATTCGAAAGCTTTACAAATTAGTTCAACAAAAAAATTGTTGTCATTATGGTATCTATTCTTGTTTTGCCTTTATGACGAGCTGCCATGCTTATCTTTGAAGTTCCTCATTCTCACTATCTCATGAACATGAAATTATTCATTAACGTATGTAGTATGAATGTAATGATCACTTGTCGACTGTTTCTACAGAATGGGGATTAAAAACTCAATTGAATGGTTAGTGGAGGTTATGGAGAGAAGCAAAAGGACAGAAACGCTGAGAATCCGTGCAGGTGCAGCTGGGCATGTATAGAGACCTCCTTTGCTTATATGCAGATCAATCGATCATCAAAAAGAATTGCATTCAATATACAGGAAACATTTACCCAACAAATGTAAATCAGTCCTGGCTGAAATCTTGTTGTTAGTTCCTTACACTGGTCATATATTTTTGTATTTTCATGTATGTTGGCCAACCTTTTTATTAGGATAACATCTATAAAATGTTTTTGAGTGCACAGCAATCCAAAGATCATCAAGAAATGGCATATCACTCGGTGAAAGGTGATATTTATTCTTCGTTTCCCAGAAATTAAGTTTTGATTAGTTTGTCTGGATTAGGAATAACTCGAAGCTGCGTCTGTATTCTTTCTCCAGCAATAAGTTTACTAGTTGCCACCATGCTTTTTTCATTCATTCATTAATGAACAATTGATCTTTTATTTCAATGTACCTTTATACAATCACTCTTATCTGTGATACTTAGTGTTTATCTTCTCGAGTGAATGTGCATTTTTTTCAATTAAATTAACCATCATGCTATTTGTACTCCCATATTGGCAGCCATGAATAATTACTACCATTGTTTTACATGGCATTACAATTTGCATACGACTACAAAGAATTTCTTGCACTAGATGAAATCCTAAGCAGGATTCAAGCCATCTATTTACACTAGTTACAATACTTTATGTGTTCTCAATCAGGATGTGTTTGTGATCCAATGTTTGCATCTAAGCTGAAATTTGTGTCAAGTAGTTGAACATCTTCGAGCCCTATCTGAAACTCCGATGCACTGCCAATCCCCGGATTACCTGGATACCACGCCGATGGTGTTGTTGCTACTAATCCTTGTGTTATTGCCTCACCTGTAATACAAAGACACTAGGTTTGGTGTTCTCAGGAAAAGAAAGTAATGGTTATGGATGAGTTGGAATAAGAGCATTATTCTTACTACTTGGAATAGGAGCAGCATCAGCTCCTGAAAAGAAACTATCGGCTTCTTCAACCTTGTCCCAGTTCAGGTATGCCTCATAAGCCATGATTTGTGCATTTGCCTTTCATGTTAAAACTATCAGTTTCTTTGATTGTTGGAATGATAATTGCAAGAGTTTAGGGATTATTTGTTTAGCTTACTCTTTGTTGTGGAATTAGTTCTTCTATTTTGTAGATTAAGCCATTGATGAAAACCCCTTGAATTTCGCATATAGGGTTGATGATGATGTCGAAACAAGAACCTCTATAAAAGTAGTGCTTCTCCCCTAATCTGCAGGTCCTTGCATGTTTGATGGTTGCTTCCCACATTTTGTCAGACATTGCCATTCCAAGTATCTTGATTCACAAAAGAATTTAATTTCAATACGCGCTATATTATGTTTTGTTATTCATCAATGTTTTTATCACTCACCATTCGGAGGCGATTTTCATCGATGACTGATAGCTTCAAAAAGTCTTGAACAGTGTTGATGTTTGCTGCCGAGAGCTTCCTGCAGTAGGCTCCATATTTTCCTATCTTTTCCAGCCTCCATACTTCGTCTCCTAGTCGAGGAGGGTATCTCTTTTTATACACTATGAAAAAGATCATGTTGTTTATTTACATGACTTAATTATTTGAGTACCAATAGTTTGCAAGAACTTACATTCTCCGCGATGATCTCTAACAGTGAAACCTCTGGTTATAGCTTCCTTAATCCTCGGACCGGAATAACTCTCCGGCAAGACCCTTGCTCCGATTCGAAATTTCCGGCTTCGAGTCCAACTTGAGTTATCAGTGAAAATGAGTTCTTGAATAGAAATAGCAGTTGCATGGTCTTTTAGAACCAGATTAACATCACCAATGAGCAATGGCCTTTTGCCTTCCCTTTCTCTAATTATATTATCATTGAACTCATTTGCATTCCAGTCCTCTCTTTCTCCTGGAAAATCTCCATTAATGACTACAAGTTCAATTTTTATTGAAGAAGAAATTTGAGGTGGATATTGTTGTCCATTTTTGGTGCCAATTAGTTGAATTTGGAGATTGTTTCCTTGTTCATCTTCAATCTTGTTGGAAGTGAAAATTGGAAGTGAAGGTTGTTGCATGAATGTGAGTTTCAAGCTTGGAGTCTCTACTGCTTGTAATTGTCTGTGAGGTGAAATGAAAGAGAAGAAAATTATATAATTACAGTTAAATTGTGTTTTTACAAGGGGTTGTTTGTAAATGTTATATTTTGCTGTATACCCCCTCTAGTTGACAAATTTAATATAAATTCAATAAAGTAATTAATTTATAAATTTGAAATTATAAAAAAGATTAAAAACTGAAGTCATATTGATTTCATTACAAGGGTGCGTCTAGGTTTTTTGTATGTTATAATCTTGATATTTGAAATAATTTTATGTTAAACTAAATAAACAACTTATTTGATAGAGGGGTATAGAAGTTAATTTTGAATGGGAAATTAGGGATTGATTTAATATGATTACTCATCTCAACTTCTCAATCACCTTGGAATAAGAATGAATCTATTTTATAATTTCATGCACAAAGAAGCGAAAAGAGCAAATTTGAAAATTATTATTAAAATAAATATATAAATATAAATATATAAAATAAACTATTGAACAACTAGCTCTCATCCTTTTTATATGTCCACTTTAACAAATTCACACTTATTAAAAAAATCAAATTAAAATTAATTGATAGCTTTAAATTTATAAAAATTATATCAACTTTTCAAAATTATCCTCATTTAAAACTCTATCGAGATTCCATCAATTTCTTCCTACTTTAATGATATCTTTTATTTCCTCTCAATATAATGTTTTAGTTTTCTAAAAAAAATATTGAAAAATTGTAGAGGTACATTAAAAATAAAGGATAAACTAAGAAAAAAAAATTATTTAAAATGTTGTTGATTTTCTAAATAGACATGTAAAAAAAAAACTTCTAAAATGAGACATAAAAATTGGGATCATAGGGTAGATGATGAGAAGACTTTTCTTATAATATACTACCAGCTATTTCAACTTTCTCATAACTAAGGTGTTTTGCAATAATAAGAATAAACCTATTTTTAATTTTCTTTGCAAACAAACATAAAGAGTAAGTTTGAAGCTTATATTATAATTATAATAATAATTATTATTATTGAATTTCAATTTTCAATCAAAGAATTTTTATAAACCCTTTTATAATTATAATAAAGTAATGAACGATTGCTGAGAAGATTCACATCTTGTGATATATTGCTAGTTATTCAAACCTTCTCATAGCTCTCAAGTGTTTAGGAATAAGAATAAATCTATTTATAATTTAATCCATAATCAAGCAAAAAAAAATTTTGAAATTTATTATTATTTATTTATTTTTGAATCAATTGCATAGAATTACAATAAAGAAATTTTAAAAAAAAAATTATAATCATAAAGTAATTAACAACCATCTAAATATTCCCTCCGTTTCTTTTTATTTGTCACAAATCCACGTCCTTTTTTATTTTTCATTTTCTAACATCCAGAAGCATTTATTATTATTTTTATTAAATTACCCTTTAACATTCTATTCAATTTTCTTCCTAGAATTAAATATGAGAGAAATGTGAAGATATAAATTAGATGTAATTTTGGAAAGATAACTATTTTTTTTATAAAACTTTGTGAAAAAACTAAATTTCTTGGTATGTGAGATTCGGTTAATCATAACAGATAAAAAAAAATGAAGGGAGTATCATGTAAAAGATGATGCATGAGAAGAGTTATGTTTTGTAATATATATATATATATATATATATATATATATATATATATATATATATATATATATATATATATATTATCAGTCATTCCAACCTTAGTAACTCACTCTAGTCTTAATTTGTGGATATTACCCAAATACTTTGACTGTTATTTATAGTCTTATGTATTAACTCATGGTACACCACTCTTAAATAACTAGATACTTTACTAAAAAAAATTCAAATAAACCACAAAAGAATAATACTTTTTAATAAAAAAAGACTTATATTAAGAAATAATAAATTTATATACCTTGGAAACAAGATTGCACAATGAACAAGTCCACGTTCCACCTCCTCTTGCACCTTAATTATATCATCACAAATTAACAAAAAAACAATGTCTTAATTTTGTTGATGATTAAACAAAATAACACAAGTTATTGACTAATTATTAAAAAAAGAAAGAAAAAAATTTTGATGATAAATTGAAGAGCATATACATAAGTTGTAAAAGATTGCATCATATTCATTAATTCATACCACTCTTCTCAACACTGGTTCTAAAGCCAAGCAAAAACTTTTCAAAGATTCAGTCATCACTAAATCCCCTTGAACACTGAAAAAGATAAAAAAATATATATGTATCCTCATCATAAGAAGCAAACATTAATTAGATATATATACATCATTAACTATCTCATTACTTAGTGATATTTTTTTATTTTTTATTTTCATCAAATTGTCAATAAAATATACACAGGAATAGGAAGAGTTTTTAAATATGCATGTGACTAAAAGAACATGAAGAGAAAAAAAAAACAAACAATTCAAATTAAGGTTGTTCCCAAAAAGGACAGTAGAAAATAATAAGATAAAAAGAAGTAAAGCTAACGTTGAGAAAGAAGGCAGGTTTCTGAGTCTCTTATCCTCTCTTCTATCAGAGTTTGGTTCTTGTTCATCTTGAAGTCTTTTTGTTGCCATTTATTTCACTATTTATAAAGAGTTCAGTTGGAGAAGAAGAAGAAGAAGAGGAGGAAGAGTATTAGTGTAGTTTAGGACATGGGGAAGTTTTATGTTATAAGGAAGAGAAGGGAGAGAGGGAGTTTGTTTTTGTGTTCCTAATGACCTTAAATAAGGTAGAGAAAGCCAAAGAGATTGTAGCATATAAATACTAGAAAGAAGCTTCTTTGCAAAAGCTAGGAAGGTGAAGAGAAGTAATACATGTCACAATACTTCATCATCTCTCTCATCTCTCTCTCTCTCTCTCTCTCTCTCTCTCTCTCTCTCTCTCAATACAAGTTTTTATTTTATTTGATTTATAATTATATATATATATATATATATATATATATATATATCTTTATGTAACCTTAATATCAGCATAAATACAAGTATAAAATAGAATATTCCAGATAAAGAGTGAGAATCATGGGTTAAGTTTTTCTTACAAATTATAGTAGTAATAAATAATAGTTACTGACTTATTGGCTTTTCATTAATATGTATAACATAAATAAATAATAATTGATTTTTTATATCTATGGTGCTAATCAAATTAGAGGAAGCCACCTTAAAAATAATGTTTAGTCTCATGTTTTTTTCATGTTTTTTTTATCACTCACCGAGTCAGGACGTAGGTGATATAATATCAAATTTTGGATCCGACTAAGGTGTGAAATTACTGAACCTAATCATAGTGTCATTTAGAATGTCAAATCAATAATTTTCACATTAATTTTTTTTTTCTACATAGCACCACTATTGCTCTCTTCGTTTTAAACTATTCTCTTGTATAAATTATCATCACCACCGGTGGATGTTAAGATTGTGCCTATATCTTCAACATGTTTATCCACTTTAATTAGGGACAAAAAAAACCAGATATCTCTAAAAGAATATTAAAAATAACAAGCATAGCAATATTTAAGCTCTGTAAGAAAAAAAAAAACATAATAATTTGTTAAAGAAAAAGGCTTTACCATGCAAATAAACCATCATTATTATGAATTATTATTATATAAGTTTATATATGCAGTGATGCATGCATCTAGTTCAAGTTATTATCACATTGATGGTTGAATTGTCCTTAATGTACACACGACAACATTATATTCTCCTTGAAAATGATTCCTACCTAAAGTTCAAATTAATCCACATATGCTTCAATCCTCATAATAGTAGTCTCATCCGGTCCTTTTTATACGTCCCTTCTGGAAGTTTTCTTAGCTTCTTGTACATGTTTATTTAAAAAAATTATATAACATTAAATAATTTTGGTCCAAGTTAATCTTTTATTTCTAATGCACTCCTATATTTTTTTTAATAGAGAGTACAAGATATAATTAAAATAAAAAAAATTAATAGAATTTCAATGGATTTTTAAATAAGATTAATTTTAAAAATTTGATATATATATATATATAATAAATTTAAGACTAAAAACTAATTTTTAACTGAATTTTTTAATCGATTAAAGTTTATATATAAATAGAATTTTTTAATCGATTAAAGTTTATATACATATATATAATATACATGCGTACAAGATAAGGTATCTATAATATAGAAATTATACGGTACATATACAAAAACAAAGTGATTTATTTCGGAGATGATATCATGAGAGAAAGGTCACCATAAATTGAATTATTGAAAGGCATGCAATAAGCCTTGTTTTTCACAAGGTGGCAATGGCCTTAAAGATCAAAGCATGCATAAATTAGGATTAATTTTGGTTGTGAGTTTTTCAAAACTTAACCATCAAAATCCAAGTCATTGAAACCAAGTCATGGCACTAAAATGGCCATTTTTATTAGGGTTAGGATTTCCTCTTGTTTTCCAAGAGACAAGGAAGGTCGCATTCAAGTCAACAATGATAGATTCCTTTTGGTGTAAATATCAAAATGGTCGCTTTATTTTTTGTTTTCCGCCATTTTAGTCCCTTTAATATAAAATCCGCTTTTTTGGTCCTCATATTTATACATTTTCATCTTTTTCGGTCCCTCTAATTCATCAACTGGAAGGACCAAAAGAGCAGATCCGTCAATTAGAGGGACCAAAAAGACAAAATTGTAAAAATACGAGGACCAAAAAGGCGGATTTTATATTAGAGAGACTAAAAGAACGGAAAACACAAAATAGAGGGACTATTTTGATATTTTGACCATTCCTTTTTGTTTTCTAGTTTCTTGTTTTCTGTTTTCGTTTTCATTATTATTTTTTTTTTGTTTAGGTCTTGTTTATATATAGATTTATTGATATTTGAAATTAAAAATTAAATTGTTATTGATAAAAATATGAGATTAGAACTTTCAAATGTCTAAATGGAGAGCTTTCTAATCAATTAGTTAAAAAATTTAGAATAATAAGTGATGCTCAATTACAATGTCCGTATACAATAAAAAATCGCATTCTATCGAAAGGGATAGTTGATCGCCTAACTTAATAAAATTTACTGTTAATGTAATGATTAGTTGAGCAGTAAAAAATTTAACTCTCATGTTCTGTGCATGATTAAAAACTTGAAATGTAAATAGAATGTGTGGTGATTTAGCAACGTTATATATATATATATATATATATATATATATATATATATATATATATATATATATATATATATATATGACTTTTTAGTCACTCATGCAACTGTTTTTAGTTTTTTTTATTTTTTATTTTAAATATATTTATACATATCTCTAAAAATATATAAGAATTATTTTCATCACTTTTTCCCCAAAATTTTATATATATATATATATATATATATATATTTATGCAAAAGAGAAAAGTGAAAATTGTTTTTCAAGTCAAACATTCCAAGGGCTTCATTATTTTATAGCCATTTCATTGTTGAGCTTCCATTAAAGTTCTTAATTTTTTCTTGAATTTATTGATGAAATTAATTTCTCTATTGATGGAACTTCCGGGAAATTAGTATAAAAAGCAAGCAAGCTCAACAATAATTAATGCAAATAATTATAATCATATCAGTTTTCTTGTGAATGGTGAGAATTAACTTAGAATTGAAATTCTTTAATTGGTCACTGGTCAATATTTACCTTTTATAAATACGATAGCAATTACTCTCTCCGTTCCTTTTTATTTGTCACAAATCCATATTCTATTTTATCTGTCATTTTTTAATATAAAAAAGTATTTATTATTTTTTTCCAAAATTATTCTTCACTCTATTCAATTTGTTTTTTAAATTAAATATGAGTGAGAAATATGAAGATATAAATTAGGGGTAGCTTTAGAAAGATAAAATATTTTTTATAAAATTTTATGAAATAACTAAATTTCTTGGTATGTAAGATTCGGTTAACCACGCCAGATAAAAAAGAATGGAGGGAGTATATGTAACATAATTCTATACAAATTAAAAAAAAATCACAAAATGATTTAATACTCATACTATACCCAAAGATTATCATCATTATTACTATTATTATTGATGATGTTGTTGTTATTTTAACGAAGTGGGCAATTCACATAAAGGCATGCACAAATAATCGGTAAGAATAAAAATATCTTATACAAAGGACCTGATACCATTAAATGACTTTATATTTTTATTATATGATATATAATTAATTTTCTGGCCTGAAAAACTCATCCAAAATAGCACACACACATATACAAAGTAGGCAATTCACATAGAGACATGCACAAATAATCGGTAAGAATAAAAATATCTTATACAGAGGACCTGATACCATTAAATGAATTTATATTTTCTTTATATGGTATATAATTAATTTTCTGGCTTGAAAGACTTATCTAAAATAGCGCGCACACACACATATATATATATATTTTGTATCCCATTTTAATAAATATTTATTTTATTATATAAAACATGACTTCTAACTCTGACAAAATTAATCAATTAAGATGATTTAGATATTCACCAAACTAAACAAATATTTATATCAAATCAATGTCACATAATCACTCAATCAATGTATTAATTAGTTATAAATTATCATATATATATATATATATAAAGTTAGTAATTGAGAGAGACCTACCTAACCGTTTAGCATTTTACCATTGAGTCCACCAACGCGTTTTCTAAGTGAATATTATTATTCAAAATTTCAATGTATTGTTTTTGGCCTTTATAGTCTATTTGTCTATTTAGTCAACACAGTTCATTTTCATTGACTTGAAGATATTCAAAGTCTTCTCTTTTCCTTCCTTTCTTTTCTTTTTTTAATTTAATTAAACCTTTGTTTAAAAAAAAAATCTTAAAAAATGTTAGTCTTTTCAATTGAATAGTTATTAAAATTAAATATTTAAACATTTCCAAATTTTTAAGGCTATGAATTCAATGTATGGCAAATAAATAAGTAGAATTGAGAGTATACATCTATGTAAATTCTAAAATATTATGGGGTGGAATTGAAAAGTTAATGTTTTTTTTAAATTAAATTTAATGGATGGGAAATAAATAAATAAATAAAAATCAAAGTCTAAAGTTCCAAAAATTCTAAAATATTCACTGATGATGGTTAAATTCATGCCAAAAGAACATGATAAGCTTATTGTTAATACATGACATAATCACTTTGATTTTCATTATTTTATATAGATTTTGAATTCTATTTCTTAATTATAGACCTTGTGAAAATCAAAAGTTCCCATTCAAATAGAAAAACTTTGATGTTTTAATATTAAATAATTTGAATGCACACTTCAAGACTTGTATATATGCTCTCTTTTTTATTATATTTAATTTCATTGATGAATGAATGCTGGATAAAATATTCACAACCAATTAACAAAATAAATGATAAACAATTAATCAGCTTAATTAATGCAAACAAGTTCATGATGATGAGCTTATTGTTAATTACCAACATAATCACACCATAATGATAAACAAGTTCCTTAATTATATTTTTGTGTTAGTTTCTACAGAAATGCCTCATTAGAAATGTTTTAAAATCACAATGTTTAAATAACATTCAAGCTCATTAGATCAGCACTGTCATCAGTAGTGAAATTTATAAAGTAATTGAGGGATGATCATCAACCACTTAAATATATTCATCATAAAATTAACTATAAGATCATCCATTAACAAGATCTTCTTAAAAACAATTATGCGATAAAAACAAACATTATAAAATGTTTTGATGATTAAAAAGTGCTAACAAGATCATTATTTTAACTTTACAGCCCTGTAAGTCATCAGGTCAAACTGCTTCTCACTTTGTTCAAACAAAACTTAATTAAAGGAATGAGATTAATCAGTAATATCTCCTAAATGTCACACTTACTAACAAAAAAGAGTGGAATTATGCTAAACACTTTTCGGTTTGACCTTGCCGAGCATTCGATCAGTTGTTAGTTTTACATGCAAACCAAACACATGTCGATAAAACAGAAATGTGCTTATTAGAATTATTATCTCTAATACGAGCGTAATATAGCATTAAAGTTTAATAACAAGCATGGATATGAACCTCATTCATCCAAATTTTTCATTAAGGTCCAGATCTTTTATTTAATTGTAACGAGATTCCACATCTAACAAACTAAAGAGCACATGAAACATAGTAGTACATTAAAAAGATAACACAGGCAACAATGGCAGAGAAGATAGTAAGATTTATAGCATGCTCTTGCTTACCTTTTATATGTAGCTACCTGCAAATGAGGAGCTAAGTTTCACTCATTCATCCTTCTTTAGGTCCTCCTCGGGGTCACGAAGGGTGCCGAACATCCAATCCATCCAAATCGTGTAGTGACCGTAGTTGTGGCGATAGGTTGTGTGGTGAATTGTGTGGTAGCCAGCGCCCATTACAGGCCAGAGCTTGGCGTGGATGCAGTCATGAATGTTGGCGGTCCAAACCGCCTCGAGGAAGAGCAATGCTATGTGAGTTGTGAATTGTGTCGGGATGATGAATAGGGCGATCACGTGAGAAACCGCTTGCAGTATGCCATCCAACGGATGGAATGCCAATCCTGTGGAATGATGTAACATCGAAAACAATTCAGTGAAACAAGGAAATCGAATGAACAACTACTAGATTTGAAGATGTCAGCTGTATGAACGATGAACATATCAAATTTAACTCAACAATAACCATTTAGAACAAGTGTTTTCATACTTATTTTTATATTAAGCATTTCTTAAGACTGTCTTATGTAAAAATGAGTAAAAAGTGAATCAATAGAGGAATTATAATGACAGGAGTTTATAAAAATTCAACCAATGGAATAACACGCGAATCAGATTGATCTAGAAGAGAACCACCTACAATAGAATTCTTTGATAAACCAGATACAACAAACATATTTATTGCAAGACAAATACTTACTTATACTGTACTGTCTCAGAAAGCTAAAGCAAAGAATTTTGAATTGACATTGAGGCTACTTAAACATCTGCCATCAAGTTAATGCTGTAGTTAACTTACCAGCAAATGGTGAAAGAGTATTTTGTTTGTTATAGATGTGATGAGTTGCATGAAGATGCTTGTACAATGGTTTTATGTCATGCAACTCCCGGTG
This sequence comes from Dioscorea cayenensis subsp. rotundata, assembly GCF_009730915.1. Lineage (NCBI taxonomy): Eukaryota > Viridiplantae > Streptophyta > Magnoliopsida > Dioscoreales > Dioscoreaceae > Dioscorea > Dioscorea cayenensis. Next base: position 2,884,729 of record NC_052487.1, read on the forward strand.
CGCCCAGTAAATTCCAAATTCACAAAAGACAAGATAAACAGCTGTGTAAGCAATGTAGGCAGGCCAACCAACTTCACTTATACTAGAGAAACATCTTGTCCATCCCTTTTCAACCATGTACTCAGATAGCGTTGGGAGTGCACAATACCAAGGCATAGCCTTCATTGCAACTATTATTTGCAGGAGCATGGCCCTGTTTGATGGTATAGCATCTAGATAAAAGAAGACTTCCATTAGAATTATAGAAGTTGTTATCAATGATTAGACAACATTATCAAGAAAAATAGCTTGAGAAAACTACTGCAAACATAGTATAGCAACAGAAATTATGATGAATGACCTTTCAAAATCCTAGCAAATGTGGCAAGCTGAAAAAACAGAAAAGCAGACTTATCTGGAGTCCGGATACAAAAGGCCTCAAACAACCAACAATAAAGCCACCAAGGGGAAATAAACCAAACAATATAAACCACAGACTCAAATAGACATCATATCATCTATCTTGTCTTCAAGAAATGTGTAGGACATTTGGGTTGATACAAACCCAAAATGTAATAGGACATTACCAAAATTGATCAACAAGTAACTCTCTTCAAAGTTCAAACTCAAACATAATTTTCACCGTATAAGGTACAAGAACAAGGTTCGGAGTAATACAATAGTTTTTGATATTTTTAAGCAGCTGAAGCAGCAGACTTTCAGGAAACAACAGAAAAGCTGATGAATGCACTCTTCTAATATAACCAGATCATTGCTTTTGATCAAACAAAGAAGTAAAGATCAAGACTATTAACTAAAAAATCCTTTTCTTTTCATGTATGTTCATTCACACCACTTCCTATAATCTGAGATTAAAGTTAACAACTTTAAGCAGGAATATCTAAACATTTCGCAAGTTCTAATTTAGAAGCACCGAGAAGTTAGCATCAAACACCAACCAAAGGCTCTCCCTGCAGAGGGGACAAACACCAATGCTTATTCGAAATCTAAGAAAAGCTTTCTAGGTAATGAAGCCATTGTGAGATCATGACTTGTTTCTTAAACAACATCCAGCATCCCCAAAACAAACCAAGAGATCTTGTAAAGCAAGCACCTTTACACAAATTTTTTTAACAAAACATCATAAATAGGTAAAATCTTAAGCAAAAAAGTACCCTTTTGACGCCAGCACCGTAAATCCTGCGGCAAATAATTGACTTCAAAGTAAAGGCACAATCATCACCCAAGTTTTTCCAAAAGAAGTCAACATTTATCAAAAACCAAGTATTCAAAACTATAAATTCAAAGAAAAATCTTTAAAAAAACAGTTAAAAATTAGAACTTTGAAGGACTTCAAGAAAAATAAATAAAAGGTAAAGTAAAACCTCAGTGAACAGTGGCCAAACAAATATGGAAAAATATACCTTCCGATCCTCAAAGAACACAACTCACCCCCAAATCAAGAGAACTCGAAAAGGAAAAGCACATAGAGAATCAAAAGGATCATCAGACCTTTAGGGAGGTAGACGTTGCGCTTCAAGTAGTAAATGTAGAAGCACCAGAGGAATCCAGATATGAAGTAGAGCGCGGTGCCGCCGATGTAGTCTCGGAGCCAGATCTGGAGCGGCCGAGGGAGAGGCTTCCAGACGGAGTCCGGCAGTAGGTTCCCAAGCACAATGCTGTTGTACCAGTCAGTCTCCGCCACGAAACGCTGCAGGTATTCGTCGGAACTCCCCATGACGGAAGCGGCCACCGGAGAGTTCGCCGGAGGGAAGATCGCCGGCCGTGGAAATGAAAGAGAAGTGATGAAATCATGAAGAGACCTTATCTTTTATTTTGGGAGTCAAGCCTGAGGGTAGTTTAGGAATTTTACTTTCAATTTTTTAAAATTATAATTTTGGAATTAATTTATTTATTCATTTAAATAATAATAATAAATTCAATATAATAAGAAACAAACAGTCTTTGTGTGACTTGTTGTCCAGTGAGAGTTGTTTATGGGGTAAATATTCAGTTTTTATATTTAAATTATATTTTATATTTATTTAGATCTTTATCTTCAAATTTTGATTTTTTTTTTTAGTATATTTAGAGAACATGAGTATGCTTATGACACGTAACTTGTTTATTTTTGTTAAAAAAATTAAATTTTAATTAGTTTTTATTTATAATTAATTATTTCTTTAAAAAAAATAAATGGCTTACTTTGCGTGGAAAACTCTCAATGTGTAATAATAATAGTAATAGTAATAAGCACATAGAATGAAAGAAAGGATGATTGTGTTATAAAAGATATTAAAATTTTCTCTTTTGATTAAAAGTGAAACTAAATAAAATTAGGAGGGCCTATCAGTTTTTTTATTATTATTATTTTTTAAAATAGAGTGAGAAATACCAACTCTAGGTACGTACAGAAGAATTATTCGTCTTCACTCTTTTAAAACTGAGGGGACCTGAGATACCACTAGGTCACGTGCCTTTTAGTAAAACAGTGTTTAAAAACTTAATTATATATTTAATTAATATAATTATGAATACAAAGTTCCACGTGGCAAGCAGGGTAGCCCAGAGGAAGCTAAGATTTACATCTAGCATTGCAGCTAAAGTTTGGAGGGAAAAAAGCCGAGTCACGAGATGCTCAGTCTCGAGTGATGACATAAAGTGTGGGACCCACAATCTGATTCTGAACAAGTCGCATTAATTTCAGTCAATGTTCCAAATCTAATCACTTATTTTAAATTTTATTAATAATTTTCTAATTTTTATTAATTAAAATTTTGAAGATTCAATGGGAAATTAAAATTTTATTAGTCATGAAGCAATAAGAAGACTAAAGATTAGTTAGTAGTAATTTAAGATTAAATGTTTATCAAGTTTTTTAATAGTTTCAATTAAATTTGAAGTCCTCCATTAACAATGATAATAAAATTAAATAATGTTTATTTGTTTAAAATAAATAAATAAATAAATATATATATATATATACATATAATAAAAGCAACAAATATCGCCCATAATTGGTTATTAAAAACATAAGTAGATACACAAAAACATCAGTTAAGGGTTATTTGATTCATAGAAGTGTAATAAAAGTCAAAAAATTAAAAACTCTCATTTTAATAAAAGTCTCATTTTTACATAAAAGTTACTTTTCTGCTGTTTGATTACATACTAAAGTCATACATTTCTATTTCACTTTTAATATTTAATTTATTGAAGTGAAAGTTTATAACTCTCACTTCACATGCTTAAGACTTACATGTTTGATTGGCATCAAAATGAAATAAATTGCTTTACTTTGAAAACCCTTAAAAAAGTTTAAACCACTTTTTTTTTTTTTTCTTTTTTTCCAAGGGATCCTATGCATTTATGAATTGAGAGTCAATTTGAGACCCTCTGATCATCCGCAAGGGACATGAGAATCGCTGGTCTAGGTCATGTTCTCAAAAATTGAAATTATGAAAATCTAGGCAAATAAATATTATATCACAAGGTAATCCCTATATTATTTCAGTCTCTGTCTCTTTTAAAATGCCAATTTATATTTAATGAAATGAATTTACTGTATAATTGCATTTATGTGGTCATTGAATTCAAATCATAGTACTATCAATCTACATGATGTGCAACAATAGGTAGTTTGGTGAGCAAAGAACTTTTGTTTTTTATTCCACAATATGTTTCTCATCAACTCAAAACAAATTCTATATGAAGTAATTTTAAAAGATTTAAAAGCATGTTCAAAATGGTAAAATGCAAAATTAATTATATTTTTATTCTAATATTATTGAGTTAATTATATTTTTATAATTTGCTGGCTCAAAGGGTCGAGTGTGTCTCTATTGCGATTGAGTTCAAGCTCATCAATAAAAGTGACCAGTGAATAGTGGTGACCATTGTTTGGAAAAATTGAATACCAAACTCTAACCAAACCGAATAAAAAGTTTGGTTCCATTACTTAATTTTTTCTGGTTTGGTTTGATAACATTTTTATTAATAATTTGGTATTCGTGTTTGGTTCGGTTTTTTTTTATAAAAAAATTCAGTTTAACTGAAACCGAACCGAATTATGTTATATAAATAAAACAAAAATTATATGTAGGCAAAGCTTTTGTACAAGTTATATATAATTAATTTGTAAACCCATTAGTTAATATGTAATAATCTGCCTAAAATGGTAGAATGATGAATTAAAAAAATTATGAATTAATAGTTAAATTAATTGCCTTAGAAATCCTTTAAAAACTTTTTTCTATAATTTCAGTTAAATAACAAATTTCGGTTAATAACCAATCGAGCCAAAAAATTTCGGTTTGGTTAATTTTGATTTTTATCTTTGGTTTGGTTCAGTTTTTATTTTTAAATATATTTTGATTTGATTAACCAATAATTCGGTTTGGTTACCAAACAGATCGATGCTCTCCCCTACCAGTGAGAGGGTCTAGTGCTCTAATTAGAAATATACTAAAATTTTAAATTTTGTATTGAATTGGAGGAGTTGGTGGAGGTTGTTGTTAATTTTCTGTAAATTTTATTATCTCTAATAAATGAATAAATAAATAACATGATGACAAACATATCCTCTCTTTAGTGCAAAATTCAAATATGGATGTAATAATTATGTATAAAAAATTATATTCTCCTTAACAACTAACAATGTTAGTTGGTTGTTACGATAAATGATGAAATAGTAGACCAAAAGTCAAATTTTTAAATCGACAACACTAATTACAATAATGTGCCCATAGAATATTATATAAATATTGTAGTAGTACTGCAGGACTTATTGATTATGTTTGGTTCCTAAAAATCTTCTAGATGTGCACATATTAAGACTCTAATTATTTCATGTGATGTCGGTCGGAGTTAATAAATCTTTATGGTTTGATAAGCTATCATACATATCTGTCTTTTGTCAACATCTTGTGAGGTGGCTTGCCACCTTTGTAATATATATATATATATATATAACATGTCATGAAAACATAATTCTATTTATTTAAATAAACTTATCCCAAGTCTACCTCACTGCTTAAGCAATTTATAATGAGAATATAACAAGATTTGTAAGGCCTGGACCAAATAGAATTTAAGATATTATAAAAATATTAAATATAGAAAAGTATATTAATGTTACAAGGGTGAATGGCTCTATGAATATATAAGCTATAGAGCTCATAAAACAACACATATGTTATAATTATAAATTGAAACTATAACATGAAATTTTTATAATAAAATAGAGATATACAAGGGCAATAGGCTAACATTTTCAGCAACTTTATTTGAGATTTCATTGATCATGGACAATATTATCATTTATGGTCTCTTTAATTTTATGCTTTTCATTATTATTATTATTATTATTATTATTATTATTTCAAACTCATTGATGTGTTGAATTTTTTTGGACAATTTAATATTAAGAAACCTGTTAAAAATAAGTAATATGCCATATATTAATCTCATTTAAATAATTTTAGTAAACAAGTTTTATTTTACATGAAATGGATGTATGAAATGCAGGATTTATAATAATTTTCTTCTTATCCACGTTTTCATACAAAATAAGAGTTGATAATATGACTGCAATCCAATCTCTATATAAAATTCAATATATAATAAAATAATGGGAGTACAACAAAACCCATTGAAGCCAAAAAAGGTGTTCTTCAACCAGCGAAACACAGCTATTAATGGCATGTGGAAATTACTAGGTATATATATACATACATCAGCTTACCTGGCTTGACAAGTTGACATGGATGCATCATTCATGGCGTCATGGTCGCATAAATAATACAATGTGAGCAGCCCCACCATGCCATGTGATTTAATATTGACCCGACCTTGTTCAAATTAATGAACCTAACTGGAACTATTACTGTTTCAATCGAATAAGAATTATTTTTACTAAAGTAGTCAGACCCGGCCCGGACATTGACCTGGTTAAAACCAAGAGTCAGGGGTCAATGGGTTCGACTGGGTCGAACTGGGGTTAATAATAAAATATTAAAAAATATATTATAATGATTAATAATAATAAAAAGTAATATAACTTATATTTTTAATAATTAAAAAAGCACAATTAATTAAATATGTTATTTTAAAATTTTATTTTATGTATATTCATTGATTTTAAAAATGTTTAAAATATAATTAAATTTAATATTTAAAGTTTTAGTTTTATATAAAATATTAAAAAAATAAAATATTTAAAAGCCCTAATCGTCTCTCACACTTCTCTCTTCGGACTCACAAAGAAGAAAAAAATTAAAAAAAATCCTTCCTGGACTCATCAATGAGGGAAAAAAAAATCTTAACTGCTCTCTCTCTCTCTCTCTCTCTCTCTCTCTCTCTCTCTCTCGTTTCTCAATCATTTCTTCTAATCCGGTGGTATCCACCGGCGTCTCTCTCATATTTCTTCTGGTTTTTCTCCGGTTCTGCCTTGTTTCTCTCACACTCGCCGCCATTGCTAGAAACCACTCGCTATAGAAATTTTTTATAACTGATATATGAAAAATCTCACTTTCTCTCGCCATAAAATTTTTCATTTTTTTTGAAATTTTTAATTTTTTTAACCCGGTAGATACGACCGAGTCAACCGGTTTCGGATTAAGCGGCCGGGTCACCGGTTTTTGACCGAGTTATCTCGACACCGAGTCAAAAGGGGTAGCCGGACCGGCCTCATGGCCGGTTCCCCGTTTTTTTGGTCGAACCGACCGGGCCGGTCCGGTTTTGACAACATTGATTTTTACATTATGGATTAAAATTAGAAATTTGAATCAGAATTTTAGGTTCCAATTAAAGTTCTTACAAGTTGGAAAGAATAGCTGGAATCTAATTGTTAGTTCAGATACTTTTATTTATTTTTTAAATAAAAATTATATAAAATACAATATATTAATTTTTAAAAATATATTTTAATTTACTGGAACACATCCGTAATAAAAGTTGTTTTAAAATCAACATCAAACAGAAATTTTTAAGCTATAGTGTAATTTCATGTCTAAAATTTATAAAGTCGAAACCATCCATTTAGAACCGGAACCAAAATAGAGCCGGATTTAAGTTTATAATTTTTTTTCATAGAAATAATGTTTGAAATGTATTATTACTTAAATAAAACTGTCAACTAAATTTTTTTAATTTTTTTTATAAACTTTGTATAATATAAAATTAATTTCAAAAACCCATTGAGCCAGTTTAGGTGATAGACTTAGGTCACTTAATTATAACTTCAAATTTTTATGTATATGTAAAAAATTAAGAGTGATTATTTGTAGACGCTTTTCTAGTATCACATCAGAGGAATCAATAAGATTGGAGCCCAATAGAGTCAGACAAAGCATTTGTTATTATACATGGAGTAGAGTGTGGACGCACTTGTATTTAATGTCTTTTTATGTTTAAAAAAAATTTAAATTTTAAACCAATCATTATCTTTTCAGAGATCGTGAACTCCACGTTCCTGATTACCGCTAGTGGTTACGTGTTAAATATATATATATATATATATATGTTTTTTTAAACCAGAGAACTTCGTAGCCTTTCTTTCTCATTTGTTGATCAACTTTGGGGGTGTGTAGTAAGAACGAGAAAATCATTCATTTTGAGTGTAATACCCTGAATCTTTGGATACTCGTTGGAAAATGTATTCAGTGTATTACTACAGTTGCAGTAAGATTTTTCTACAGAGCAATCTTGTTGAGAAAACCCAAGTGAAAAGAATAAGGACCTAAATGTGAAAGTTTCTAAAAGATTTTGGGTTAAAGAGTAATAGAAAAAGGATGGACATCAAATGTTTCTGAAAACCAAGAACTGCAAGGTAAGGCGGAAGGGATCTTTTTGAAATACTGTGTTATAATTTAGGGACCGTTGGATAGTTTGTAAGGATTTTTTGGGAACATTATTTCATGATTCAGGGACCATTGCTGAACTTTTTAGGCATTGTTTTGTAAGAAATTGTATTTTGAGGGACTAACAGTGAATTTCGGCTGAACACTTAAGTTAGAGAAAAATCTAGAGTTTGATGGTTTCATCCTCTTCCTCTCCTTCGTAATGCTACAATAACCCGAGAAAAAGAAATTGAAGAAATGAGGAGAAAATTGGAGGTTTTTAAATAAAGGATCTTGGCAAGAGCTTTTCTTGGTGTGTTTTTCATGAATGAGAGTGTATGTATGCATGTTTGTATATATGTTGAATTTGATGAAAATGATGATGGATTTGAAGAGGTATTAATGAGAATGATGAAGTTGTTATTGTGAGATGTTTAGATGTTGGAAAACCTTGTATTCATGATGAATCTAGCTTGAATGGAGTATGAGATTTTCGGTTTTACTGTAGTATTGATGTAGCACCGAGATTAGGGTTTGGTTTAATTAATTAAGTTGATAATGATGATGATTAAGATGTTAATGATGATGGCTGGATTGGAATTGGTTAGATTTAGCCAAATTGATTTGATTGGATCAAACCAAGTTGGAATTGAATTGATTGAGTTTGGTTTAATTTGGTTGAGTGGGCTTGATCAAATCAAGTGAATAGAATTGATTTGGTTTAGTCAAGTTCATTAAATAGATTGGAGTTGGGTTTGGATAAGAATTGGAGTTGGTTCAAGGCTGGTTGGCTAGATTGAGGTTGGTTCAGTGAAATTGAGTTTGGTTCAGTGAATTTGAGCTTGGTTCAGTGGAATTGAGGTTGGTTCAGAATAGTCTAGCCTAAATTGGGTTTATTTAAATGCAATTAGAGACCGGTTTAATTATGCAAGGTCGTGTTTTAACTGATTGGAGTGAGTGACCCAATTAGAGAGTCGATTATTGATTTCTTATATTTTCTATTGGGTTCAATTATGTTTTTAGTTGTCGTATTTATTTATTTTATTCTGTTATCCTGTTAGGTGTTGATTAGGATTGCGAGGGAGTTCGAGGTCTAGCAATAAACCCAAGGGAAATCAGGTGAGTTGATAATGACTATTATTTAAATTATTGGATAATTATTATTATTTTGCAAATAATTATTTAATTATTATTATTTTGAAATAATTATTTAATGGCTAGTTTTTTTGGAAATGATGGTTTAATTATTTCATTTTATTATGTTTAATTGCATATACTGTTGAAATATACTTATGTTTATAATTATTTATTTGTCGTTGATGTGCCATGACGATCGTATTGATATACATGATTTTGTATAATTATATATATTTTTAAATAGTGAAAATACACGTATATATGATTTAATTATTTGGTTCATGTGTTTATTTTTTATGGTTACATATGGTTTGATTTGGAATTATTTGTGAAACCATGTGAGCATATTAAAATGTTTTATCGGTATTGTTTGTGGAATTGGTTTTCATTCCTGGTATAGGAATGGTATCATGGATCTGAACTTTACTGGTTTATGCATTGTTATAGTTTTAGCATTGGCTTTGTGAAAAATAATGTTTATTTCCGAAATATGAATGCTTGTCCTGGATAAGGATCATGTGATATGATTTATACCGATTGTATTATTGTTATATCTATATGATGGTTTGAATGGTGAGGCGGGCTAATGCCCGACTACTGCAGTAGTGGGTTCCCACGGGCCAACCTTTAGTGGTGGCGTGGTGGACCTGAGTGTTGATTTGTCCAGATCAGGTGGTAGCGCAGAGCCTTGATTGGATGATACATCGGGATCCCGAGATCACCACACGGGACCGGTGGGCCAACACCAAGGTTATGAAGACCTTGGCGGCTCCCAACCTAGTCGTGACTACGGCTAAGTCGGGGACAATTTTCGGGTTGTGGATTTGAGAACGGTTTTTATATTACGTGTTATTTTGAATTGTGATGAGGGGGTGAAGTCCAGCTGTCGCTCTTAAGAGGGCAATCTCTCACAATAATTTCGATTTTTTGGAAAAATTGATTTAATGTTGATTTGTGATGAAATTAAGTTTCAAAAGCTTTTTAAAGTTGTATTTTACCAAAATTTTGGTCTTTGTGAAAGTTTTGAAATTATTTGTTAAAATTGATCTTTATATGCTTTATGTACACTACATTTACTTATTTAAAATTATTGAGCCACTATCGACTAACTGAACGTGTTGTAGTTGCAGAAGCAGGACCCTAGTAGATCACTGTTCGACTATAGAGCTAGTCAGGGTCGAGTCCAAGATTGCAGTGGCTCACATACCTTTGTTTCTATTTGTTATTGTTGTGATGTTGTAGTAGTTGTACCTGCAAATTTGAGTTATTATATTTGTTGTATTCATGTATTTAAATCCTGTAGTTGGTGTAAAGTTGTAAATTGTAATCTATAAGTCTAATTTGGTTTCTGAGGGGTGTCAGGTTTGCAGTTAAAATGGATTTTTAACTGATGGGTGCCACATTTACCTCGGTAGAAGGGGTGAGTGTGACATCGAGTGTTCGTCTAGGAGTATTTGTGGTAGGTTCCTTTTTCCCTTCTTCAATTGGTTATCTTTTATTAGTTCTTGTTTTGCTTCCTTAACGCTTAGGGTTTCCTTCTTGTTTTAAATTATTCCAGGGTTTAAAGAGTGGTAAGAAGAGTACCTAGTTTTATCCTTCAAAAAGTCATCAGGTATTTTTCTCTTTCTTAAGTGGTTAAGACGTTCGAATCCATTGAATCGATAGATTATGATGGATGTGCATAGGAATTTGTATGCTTTGATATTTTCTTAGGGTTAAACTATTTTCAGTGTCTAGAGTTGAAAAGTGGGATTATGGGAATTAGGCGAAATGCATAATTACCAGGGATTTTAAATTGATGTTAGTATGCTGGTTGTTTAATTATATTTGTGGACTAATGATTTGATGGGAGAATGGAAATTTATCTGGAAAGTAATTCTATCAATTGCATATATATATATATATATATATATATATATATATATATATATATATATATATATATTCAAATGGATGTTGGAATGGTTCTCCAGTTCTCTGCCCAATTATCATTGTGGGTGTAGATATACATATATGTATGCTGTAATTATCGGTGGTTATAAAATTTTCTGTCATTATAAGAATTAATTTCTGGTACAACCCTATTTTGAATAGCAGTTAAATTATTGGTAACTAGTTAATTTTATTTTTTTAGGGTTGACTTTGGTCATAGATTATTTCTATGAACTTACTTATTTAGTATCTTAGAGCCCTGTTGATTGCTAGCCAATAGTTATTGTTTTATTTAAGCTTGGAATTCTAAATCAAGGTGTAATGTTCATGTTTTAGGGCCTTTGTTCAAATTTTGATTTTAATGTCCAAGTGGGTTCTATAGCTTAGGGATATTTTATGTAAGTAAACCACGTATAAACATGCATATATGTATATATTAAATTTTTTTATTACCGACAACGATATATATAATTATTTAATTATTTTGAGTTTTACTGTTAAAGAATGGTAGGTTAATTTAAAATCTTTGGTTTTAACTGCTGTGCATATCTTCAATGTCAGAATTTACAAATTTTTCATGTATTTATTCGTTTATTTTAATTGATTAATCTCTAATAATTTAATTAATTATGTATCACATGTTCTGTCAGCAACTGTTCAGTTAATTATTATATGATATACTTATTTTGCTTTTATTCTTAAACTGTATTAATCTTTATTATTTATGAATTACTGAATTGTTTGAGATTCATTATTCAAATTCTTAACCAGAAACTCAGTGATGGATTTCTTATATACTTATTCATTTACCGGATTAATTATTGATTTGCCAACTATGTTTACTTAAATTGTGTTCATTAATTGTTTTTACGAATTAGATTATGAATATATTGTGATTTAATTATTGATTAAGTTAAGTCATTATTATTTTGTAATAATTTGAATTATTTTTTTAAAAAAAAAGGATCACCGAATCGCACTATTTTTGCATTGACAATGATTTTGGACTTGACATATTTTAATATAACAATCAGTGGTCCCCAAATTAACTTTATAATAACCCTGTCACTAGGGGTTAAACACTGATTGTGTCGACACGTACTCTGACTCTGGTAAGAAACTAGTTTCGCATCATTCCTTCGGTGGAGAATAACAGCCTTTGAAAATCTGGCTTGGGTTACCAAGGGTAAATAAATGAACTCTGACAATTTAACTCGGGTCACCGAGTTTAAATATATGAATTCTGTGGTTTTATTTTTGGCATTAGTTATTTGGGGGACATATATACTCGTTCACTTGGAAAATTATGTTTGTTTGAAATACTCTGAAATCTAAGTTTTATTTCTATTATTTATTGTACAATATCACACTTAAGCATGTTTTGTGAAACTATTGAGTTTTTGTGATTCCTATATTTTTGATGTTTTTAGTGGTTACTTATGGGGCTGCCAAGCTCATAAATAATAGTTTTATCTTTTTCAGATTAGGAGTAAGTGTGTGGTTAATAGCTTAGCGGGGACCGTTGAGCGAACACCAGTTGATTATCATGTAAATAGTTCTTCTGTTGTGAACTTGGAACTAGTTATTTGTTTAAGCTTTGAACCTTGCACTTTTAGTTTCCATGGATCATAGTTGTATTCCTAGTTATTGTATCCCTTAAATTCTTATGTTTTTGTGATGTTAGAATCTTGTTATATCTTATTTTGTGAGACAGATATTGATTTTGTATTTCTAGTTATGGGTCTCGACCTTATGGGGCGTGACATAGAGTGTTTCAAAGCATAGTAGATATAACTACATTGTGCGGAGGCAGGAAGATCCTCACACACAAAATATCATAAAAAAATCTTAGTGGGAAAGCTTGTTTGCAGCCCAATCTCCGTACTATCATGTTAGGACATATGGTTCGATGATCAATTTTTAATTGTTAGATGATCAATTTTCAACTACACGTCTATGTCGACTATATGCGTGTAGCATTTGTTAAAAAAAGATTAGTTAAAAAAATAATAATAAACACAAAAGACTTTAAATTAAAAAAAACTAATTATTAAAAGAAGGAATTATCAACAACTAGAAAGAGTTACGTCACGAGCCCGTCCACTTTCTTCAGAAACAGACGGCGAGTCAGACACCGAGTCAAACGAGTCAAGAGACGGCGACACAGAAGCATCCCCTATTCCGCCGGAACTAATATCCTCAATCATTCTAACTACGTGTCTAATCTTAGGCCGTTGATCTGGCACAATGGCCGTGCATCCAAGCGCCAGCTGGAGCATCGCCACCATCTGCTCCTCTATTCCCTTGCACCGCAAGAGCTCCAGATCAAACACCTCCGCCGTCCACTCCTCCCGCACCACCGACTGAACCCACCGCGGCAAGTCCACCATCTCCGACGCCGCGCGCCCCGTCAGCAACTCCAGCAACACGACGCCGAACGCGTACACGTCTGCGCGCTGTGACGCCCACGGCCGCTCGGCGGATGGCGCCTCCGGCGCGCGGTAGCCACAGCACCGCGCGGTTGACGATGGGCCGAGCGTAGATAGACCGAAGTCGGAGAGGCGCGCCGTGCCGGCCTTGTCGAGGAGGATGTTGGTGGTCTTGACGTTGCCGTGAGCTAGCCTCGGCGAGCGGCTCGCTGTGTGGATGTGCGCCAGCGCACGCGCCGCCGCTAGCGCCACCCGAAGCCTCACCTCCCACCCCACCGGTGTCCTCCCCGGCCCCCTGTTCCCTGTGGATAATATATGTTATCAATTTATTTTTCTTTTTTATATTTTTATATTTTTATTTTTTAATAAAAATTATAATAAAAACGTTTATTTCATTAAGCTTTATATATATATATAATTATTCAAACATGTGATTAAGAGATTTTATTATAGTAAGGGAAGCCTCATTTTTCGCTTTTTGTGATGTTTTAGTTGGGCTAGCATATCTTCTGGTGGCTGTTGTTTCTCTATATTTTGTTATTCACCGGTGTGGTGAAATTTTTATACTGGTTCGATTTTTTTAATCTAAGTGGTTCATTCATTTTATTTTTTAAAAAAAATTAAAGATTTTAAATTCAAAAAATTACAATTTATTTTTTGAATACGATAGTTTGTCAATATATATATATATCCAACAACCAAAAAAACTTCCCTAGAATTTTAGTTAATTAATTTAATATAAAATCAATATAGAATAAAATAATATTTATAATTAAATTTCCAAATATGTTCGGAAAAATCATGCATATTAATTTTTTAATATATTTATAATGTTACAATTTTCTATTAATATTTTATTAATTTTTATCAAAATAAATTAAAATTTTAAAAAATTAATAATATTTTTGTAATTAAATTATAATGTACTGTATAAAATTTCTTAATAAAACTGAAACCAAAATTATATATCCAAAATATGAAAATAAATAAATTTGAGTGTAATTGAACAGAAATTTTCTCTATTTTATACAAGGCAATTAAATAAATAATAATAATAAAATAAAAGAACAAGACGGTAAGGTTACCGTGGATTAGAGCGAAAACGCTACCGCCAGGCATGAACTCGTACACGAGAAGCTTCTCATCAGGAGCATAGTAATAAGCTTTGAGGGAAACGAGATTCGGGTGCTGGATCCGGCCGAGAATCTCCATTCGTTGCTCGAATTCGCGTTTCCCTAAGCCTGAGCCCGTTTCCCGAAGACGTTTCACAGCAACGATGTTCTTATCTTGGAGCACGGCTTTATAAGCGGTCCCGTAACCGCCCTTGCCGAGCATCTCGGCGGAAGCTCGGAGGAGGTCTTCGAGCTCGAAGCGCGCCGGGGTTTCATCGAAGAACACCATGTGGCCTCTCTCGATGCCGGCGTAAGGGCTGGAGGAGAAGACGATCTTCTCGCCTTCGTGGAGGTGATGAGATGGAGGTTTGGATCCGATCTTGCGCCAGAAGTAGAGGAAGAGGATCGTGAAGGCGATGAGGAGAGCTGCGAGGTCGCCGGCGATGATAGCGATTAGGGCGGCGTGGCTCATTCCAGAGTGGTGGATGCCCTGATCTGGTTTAGATCCTGGGGATGAGGAGACGGTGGTGGTGGTGGTGGTGGGGGATCCGGTGGGATTTCCGGCGAATGACGCCGGTGGGAAGGAGGAGAGTGAGGGTGGGATGGGGCCGGTGAGGGAATTTGAGGAGAGGTTTAGGTCTTGTAGATTGGGGAGGGAGAGGACGGGGATCGGGCCGGAGAGGTTGTTGGAGTTGAGATGGAGGGTGAGGAGATGGGGTAAATGGTTCAAGGAGAGAGGGATCTGGCCGGAGAGGAGGTTGAAGGAGAGATCGAGGCGGTAGAGACGGGAGAGGGAGGAGAGGGAGGAGGGGATGAGGCCGGAGAGGGAGTTGTTGGAGAGGAAGAGGAGTTTGAGGGCGGAGAGGGAGGAGAGATCGGGGATTGGGCCGGAGAGATGGTTGGATTTGAGGTTGAGTACGCGGAGCTCGGTGAGGTTGGAGAGAGGGGCAATGGCGGCGCCGGAGAGGGCGAGGGATTCGAGAACGAGGCCAGTGATGCGGGATTGGGAGCATGAGATGCCGATCCAGGAGGAGCAGGGGAAGGGGGAGGAGGAGTTCCAGGTGAGGAGGTGGTTTGAGGAATCGGAGAGGGATTTGAAGGTGAGGAGGGCGGCGAGGTCGGAGGAGAGGGAGGGAGCGCCATTGGAATGAGAGCAATGTAGGAGGAGGAGGAGGAGAATGAGAAGGCATTGGAGAAAGATCGACCTCTGTTCCTTCTTCTTCTTCTTCTTCTTCTTCTTCGCCGCCATTGTTGGAGCTTCAGAGAGTGACAGTTGGAGGTATGTGCTGTAGAACTTCATGAATAGGAAGCATATTTCATTTACATTTATATATATATATATATATATATTGACTAAAATGATTTTAGAAAAAATCATTGGGACGTAGTCAACAATGGTAAAATATATAATATATAAATGAAAAATGATAACTCACATTTATCTTGGTCCATTGATACTGTATATTTTGAGCAGGGTGTTGATTTAGAGGATTCTATGAAAAAAGAGGACAAAAGTATATTGAAGTACAGGTGAGTATAATTAAAGTGCATGTTTTCTATTTTTTTTTTCGTATTAATCGTTACATTTAAATTTTGCGTAAATATTAAAATTATTATTAAAATTTTTAAAATCTAAAATAAAAAAATTATGATAAGATAGATACTAGTTATTTACTTTTATTAATGTACACACCTGTTTTTAAAAAAAAAAATTTTAAAAAAAATAATTGATACTTATAGAATTTTGAAATGTGATAAGCAAATTTAAATATAATGATTAATATGAAAAGGATGAAGTATTAAAAAAGATTGATAAATAAGTTACTCTACAAACTAAAGCTATGCAATTTGGGTTTTTTCTTTATAATATTATTTATTAAAAAATTTATGAACTTCATTATTTTATATAAAAATGTTGATGTAGACCATAATAGTAAACATCCAGTGAAATTAAAGGTTACTATTCTAGATTTGCCTTTGAGATAATACCATGTGATTTTTTTAATATAAAAATAAATAAATCATAATTTTATTAAAAAAACAATTATAAAAGTAGAGTTTGAATACAGAATAAATACACCGTATAAAATAAGCTCTGCGACCTACTGGTAGTGGAAGCATGTAAACATTACAAGAGATCAACAATATATCCTGATTATCACTTAAGTGAGTTGAGGAATTGATTGCCTTAGCCAGACCCATTTAAGTCACCCAATGTTGTTTGTGGTTCCTGTGTTTAGTTTAAAATTTAAACTAAATTTCTACAACAACGTTTACTTTACATGTACCTTAGTACAGTGCCATGTGATTTTATATGTCAGTATCTTATGGACAACGAGTTTAGGATAAAATTAAAATCATATAAAAACAATAAATTGCATGTTCATGATAACAGCAGATGCATGAAAAAAAAAGCACTTTTGAAAGTGATCCAAAAATTTATAAAAATTTAAAAGCTTTTTTTTTTTTTTTTGGAAACATTAAATAATGATGTGAAATAGGATTCCCTTGGATCATCTCATGAGTATAAGATTTAGATGCTACTTTTCATGAATAATAATGATAATAAATTTAGTGAAAAGGGTGGCTCAATGATAAGTTGGAGGTATGGCCTTGGATTGTGTGCAAGTGTGAGTTGTTCTTGTTGTCTCACAAGTTGCATGTGTTGAGCTTTGAGCCTCTTTTTTATGAGACATGCCATGTGATCCCTTAAGATTAAAACCATGTCAATGCGCACTCACTCACATTACTCATTCTTGCTTTGAACGTGAAGAGTATATAGTACTTTTTTTTTAATGTGTGTATATATATGTCTATTAATATATATGCATATATATTACTATATTAGATTAGTCTTTTACAATTTAATTATGTGCAAATTGCATGAATATATTGAGTTTTTTACTCGTTAATAAGAATCATGCTACTTTTGACTTTGTATTATAAATTAGACATGCCATGTTGAGGTAGTATTCTTTGAGTTAAGAATTAAAGATCTCTTCATTAATTAATTTTTTTTCTCTTCAGCTTAATTTTTTAACAAAGATCAAATTTAAATTGGTTTGTTCAAATCAACTCTTTGATGATTTTTTTTATCAGTTTGTCTTTAAATTTTAGATCTCAAGTTAAAGACTTGTTTATATGCATGGAATTCAAGTACAATGAAATAAATTTAATTACATTAGACTGAGAACAATTTGAGCCAAATTTGAGCCAAGTTCTACCCACTCAAGTTTAGGTACATAAAAAAAAATTCTTGTTAATTATATTCCTGCCAACCCATGCCAATCCCCTTTTTAATTACATCTTCATCCCCATCTCCACAAACTCTATATATGTGTGAATGTATATATATGTATACAAGTTATCTCTTTTAATTAGGGACCAAATCCCATAACTTTTGGAGCAAACTTCATCAACCTCCACAAAGTATTAGGCAAGAACTTCCTAGCAAACAAGAAACAAACAGTGGTCTTACCTCCATTATAACTACAAGTACTCCCACTCCTCAACTTATTAAGAAACTCAACAGTCACAGACTTCCTCCAAACCCTAACAGGATGGGGCCCTCCATAAGACCAGTCAACCCAAGTCAAACTCCTGTTTGAGTTCATCCCTCCAAACTTCATGCTCACATAGGTTGGTAAATAATGCTCATCCACATAACATGAAGGCTTGCAATGCCTTGAAAACAGCTTGAAGAACTTGTTATCTGACACTATCTCAATTGCGAGGTTTCGATCCATTTCGAACCATTGGGAGCCTTTGCGCCATTGTTCAGGTAATATAAGAGGTTGCATGTGCTTGTTGTATCGGCCCCGGCCGACCGGGCCGGGGTCGTCGAAGGAGTGGACATGGGAGAGGGTGGAGTTGATGAGGTAGGAATAGACAGTGGGAAAGTTGAAGAGAGGAATGCATGATTCAGAGAGGAGAATGAAACGTTGGTTGGAGAAGTCTAGTAGTGCATTGGCTAATAGCCTTCTTTCAGCTTCCATCATGCTTAGTTCTCCCCATCTCACCACCTGCATGCATGCTTAATTGTGTCATTTGTATGTCATCTTCATGTCTTTGTATATATATATTGTTTTGGTTTTTGATTGCATGTATATGTAGTTTTAGTTTAATTTTGTTACTCAAAAAGCTAGGGAAAGTTAGGGCCTGTTTGGATAAGCCAGAATTATGGCATAATCTGTACAATATGCCATAATTTAATATTTTCTGATAATTATGCCATATTAGCTGTTTGGGTACTTATTTTAGAGTATAAAATTATGGCATAATATAGGCATTATGGCATAAAAAAATATTCCACTCTTAGTGGAATATTTTTTTATTATGAAAAGTCTCTCTCTCTTTTGATCCAGCAAACAGCCACCAATCCACCGGTGGCTCGCTCAGCCTCCGGCCAACGGCCTCCGGTGACACGCCGGCGATCCACCGGTGGTCCGGCAGGCTTCCGGCAACTGGTCACCGACCCAACCACCGGTCCACCGGCCTCCGGTGACACGACGGCGATCCACTGGTGGTTCGCCCGGCTAGCCTCCGGTGACACACCGGCGATCCATCTATGCTCCGACCGACCTCCGATGACCGGCCACAGGTCCACCGGTGGTCTAGTTGCCGATAGGTCGATCTCCGTAATTTTTTTTATTTTGGTAACCAAACACTCATTCTATAGGAATAAAATATGCTATAATTTTTGTAATAATCACTTGCACTTCCTACATAATAAAATTATGCTATAATATTTTAATTCTCAAAATAAAAAAATATGTGGACCAAAATAAAATTATGTCTACATAATAAATTTTGAGAATTATTCTATTCTAATGTACAAGGAGATATTTATATGTATAGAGGTATATGTGTCTATGTGATTTAAAGTTACCGGTGAATCCTGAAGTGAGCCATTGCTTGATTTGCCTTTCCGATAAAGTTATGATTATTAGAGGGCATGTCATTGAGACATCTTTAAATTTAAAATCTATAGACATCTCATAGTAGTCGTTAGATTTACATCTAATGGTTTTTATTAAGTTATATACAATGTAGATAAGTAATTATATATATATATATATATATATATATATATATATAGTAATTAACAATAATTTTATACAATTTCTAACGTAAATAATAACTATTATATTATCATATAATAACTATTATTAAATATTTTTAAATAACAGTAACTTTAGTTACCTTAGATGACATTATCTAAACATATAGTTAAATTTAACTACCAAAAACGTAAGAGAAATTCAGAAAAATCATTTTGTCATCACATAATGTGCATTCATACAAACTCCAAAGATATGTGCAAGTCATCTAATTTGTAAGATTTGGAGTTTTGGTTAATCCAAGAAATAAAAAGTAATGTATATATATATATATATTTAGATATTGGTGAAAGTCACAAAACTCATCCACATGCCTTTATAGTCTTTTCATCTTTTAATGGCATTATTTCCTATGACTTGCCAAACATAAAGAAACAACTACTTTTTCTTGGTCATACCATCACGTGGATAGTTCAAAAGGAAGCAATTCATCTTATGCATGTGCTGCTGTGCATCACGGTATCTACTATCTACTTTCAACCACATTATTTATCATGAAGATGAAAAATATTATAATTAAAAATATATATTCTTTTTTAAATAGAACCTAAAGAAAGTTATTTAGATTATATTATCAATATTTTAAAATCATAAAATTCGTTATTAAAATATGTTTAAAAATAAATTTTAATTTATAAAATAAAATATATAAAAAATAGAGTTTAAAAAGCTAAGAACACTATAATAGATATTAGAGAGTTTGATAGTTCATTTTTGTCTGTATCTAAAGAAAAAAAATTATAATACAATCAGAATAATCTTTTTATAAAATAAAATAAAAATCTAATGCGTATATATATATATAGTTTCTGTAAATACAACCCCTCCAGATAGACCTATGAATAAAATAAAATAAGGATTTAATGTGGAATCATGTGTGTGTATATATACATATATCCCTAAATACAACCTATCCGGATAAACCCTGCTAATTTTGAAGGTTGTTTATGTATGTAAAGGTGGCTAAAGTTTGAAAACTTCCCTTCAATGAAAGGAAACATAAATGCCAAAATTAATAAGATGACAATATGCATGAGTGGAATCTAAGAAATGAATAAAGTCTTCATTTATCACTTTTCTTTAATCATTACTTCCAATGTATAATCAATAATGTATGAATCCATTCTAGCTAGCTATAAACTTCTAGTTTTAGTTTATTATTATTTTTTCCCCTTAAAACTAGTGGAAATGATATGGAATTCTTTGAACTCTAGTTTGGTCAGAGCTTTAGGCTTTGACTAATAACATGCTTCTTTGACTTTGCAACATTAAAATAATATAAA
The DNA here is from genome assembly GCF_009730915.1 of Dioscorea cayenensis subsp. rotundata. NCBI lineage: Eukaryota > Viridiplantae > Streptophyta > Magnoliopsida > Dioscoreales > Dioscoreaceae > Dioscorea > Dioscorea cayenensis. The sequence goes on from NC_052487.1 coordinate 2,905,559, forward strand.
AATTTTCATTCTGACTTTTTAACTTTTTAAAATTAGATACAATGGTTCTCTATCTAGTTAAATATCTCCTATCAATTATCAAGTACCACTAAAATAAATTAAACACTAAGATTATCAATAAATGTTTGTATATTTTGAATATTTATCTGAACATAAACCTTTAATGTTTTCATTAATTGGTAGTAAATGCTACAATTAATTAATACCAAGAGTTTGGTGTAGATTTCTAGAGCCGGCCAGGCTTATAACTAAATAGGATGCTGCCACATATCTCACTTAATCTTAATTATATGCCTTATTATTATTATAATTATTATAATAATAGTGACTAGCTATTGACGTTGACGCTGGTCATAGCTAAAGAGGCGTGCAATCTTATTCAGCTGAGAAGCATTGAACAATAAGAAATTCTAGAAGGCATATTTTGCATTCATATCCCTACATAAATGTCCAATTATAATTAGTACAGTCAAAAATCAAAGAAATAAAAACCCTTTTAAAGCTTATGGAGTAATTTCAATCTAATTTCATTATTGTCAATTTTACCTAATTCATACCGATTAATATGTTGAAGTTAGTTATCAATCTAAATTTTATAAAAAAATCTATTTACTTTCTAAAATTACTCCAATTTAAAACTCCATTAAGTGAAATATATGATTTAATGCTTAATTAATTGTGATTTATTAAAATTATACAAGTACATTAAATTAAAGGATAAATTTAGAAAAAAAAATTGTGTAACATTGTATAACATTTTTAAATGGACAAGTAAAAAAGAACAAAAAACAAAACTCCAAAATGTGACAAGTAAAAAAAAAAAAGAAATATAATAATACATGGAAAAACAATATTTAATTATTTTTCAACTAAAAAAATTTATTAAAAAAATAAACCAATTTTGTCATGCATTCCCCTATCAATTTAAGAAAGTCAAAAGAGAACAAACAAATATAATAAACTTATTTTCCTACCGAATTTTTAAATCTACCTTTTTAAGGATACATCAGCAAAAATCTTCTTCTTAACTTATAAGCAAATAAATATGCATTTTATAAGGTTATACATGCAAAATTACAAATAAAGAAAAAGAAGAAGAAGAAGAAGAGGCTGACCTTGCTTGGGATTCTCCGGCCAAAGAAAACAGAGTCTTTGGGAGTTGATTCATGGAAAGAAGGATCAGCATGCACGTATATAGAATACAAACCTTGATGTCCTTTGAAGAACATCTCCCACAATGGAGCAAAGGTAAGTGCCCCTCTAGTTAAGAACAAGAATGCCACCTTTGGGACTCTTTCATAAGGTACTACCCTTTTGTGGGGCACCATTGATGCTCTCCATAGAATCTCCTCATCATTCATGTCATGCATCATCTCCTTTGGCTCTATATATTCCTTCAGTCCAACATGTTCTTTAGGTTTAATATGTTCTTCATGAGTTATCATGGAAGAAGGTGGTGGTGGTGATGATGGTGATGGTGGTGGTGGTGGTGGAGAAGGTGATGGGAAGGATTGAGAGGGAGTTTGGAAAGGGATGTAGGAATGATAGAAGGTGGATAGAGAGGTGCCAAGAGCTAAGCCAAAGCCAAAGAGAAAAAGGCTTGCAAGGACCCATAAAAGTTTGATATTAGGGTTTATGAGAAGCATGGTTGCATGTTGTTTTAGGTCTTGGATTTGTTGTTGTTGTTGTTTCATTTTGGAAGATGAAGAAGATGAGAAGGTTTGGTTGGGAGAGGAAGGTTGGGTTTCTTAAATAGAAATTGAGGGGGGTTTTTGGAATATTTGTTTTCTGTTTATGTGCCCCTGTTTGATCTTAATATTACATGTGTACCCTTTGGAATTTTTGTGTGTTTGAAGCATAGACCGACCCAGCAATCGTCGACCCGGTGACTCAGTGCTTAAACCAGCTTAAACCGGTTTGAATTTTTAATTAGACCGTTTTTACAATCCACCCATTTTAACTCAGTTTGATCAAATCAAACCCGGTGAACCGGCTGAGTTTCTATAATCCGGATGGGATAATGTTTTTTTTTTAATGGCTTTTTCATCCTTTTATTTTTTCTAATTAATTTTGTTATGTGCTTGTATTATGTTAAGTTTGTGTTTTTCCTCTTTTGTACTACTTCCAAATAAAAGATTAATAATGGGTTTTTTTATTTTTTCTATCAAAATATTTATTTAATAACTAATAATTTATTAATATTATTATATAATTAAAAATAATTTATAATTTTAAAAACAACATTCTAAAATTTTTCTATTAACTCAGCATTGACTTGAATGACCGATGATTCAATCAATTGACTAAAGAACAAGCGTCTTAACCGGATCAATAACTGAAATGACATTGGCTAAGTTTTGGTTGCGTTTCTATTTTTGTAAGCATGTGTTTGTGTAAATGATTGGTATAAATGTGAATTATATAAATTTAAAAGTTTTATATATTTTTTATTGAGTATTAAATATTTATGAAAAGTCGACTTAACTAAAAAGTAAATGAAATAAAAGAAAAGTATTGTGAATAACTTTTTTTTGTAAGGTTGCTAGAATCAACGGATAATAAAAATCAAATTAAAAGGATTACTACTACAATAGGCCCGAGCGGTAAAATATGAACTCCTCCTTAATATATTATTAAGATAAAATAATAAAAATGCATATAATGTGGCTTGTTCACATGGCCAAAAAAAAAAACAAATCAATATAAAAAATTAAAAATATGAAAAAAATTTAAAAATATTATTCGTCTAACTATTGCATAAAAACCAAAAAACTCAATTGATCAAATAATTTTTATTTTTATTTTATTGAATACGGAGAAACTACATCAAAAACATGGAAAGACGAAGAATTAATATCTTAACCCATTTGAGCTCTTACCATGAATTGAGGTTTAAATACGTCTTTTTATAGGGACCCAGTGCTACATGACTAAAAATCATCGCTTATCTCCAAAAACACAACATCATACATTAAAACATCTCTCTACGAAAAATATACAAAGAAAGCATCAAGTCGGCAAGGGGTATATATATAATTTCAGGATATTAGCGAGAGGGGTATATATATAATTTCAGGATTGTAGCGAGGGTATAAACGTAAAAAAAAGGGATGCTATGAAATGGTCGTTGAGGAGGAATGTGAGAAGGCTTTGGGTTTCCTACTGATTCTAAGTTTCCTTCAACTCTCAACCAAGAATAGTTGTTAGTCGTCAGCTTTGAAGATATCTTTTTAATTTAAGCTTAGTCACTCTCACTAATCAATTGGATTCTTATTTGATGAGGTTGCAATTAACTTCTAATTAAAAATTAAAAAGTAAAGTACAGATGATAATTAATTAATATTATCAATTTGTCGGGAACTGGATACACGGTTTCTATGCAGCCAAAACTTTTTCACTTTGATTCAATCTCCAAATGCTCAGACACATATGCATGCATTTTGCTCATTTTTATTTATTACTCTCTTAATTTTCTAATACAATTATTTTTGAGAATTTTTTTTTTCCAAAATAATTGTGATTTTACAAAATAAAACAATATTTTTTTTCCCTAATTTTCCCCTCTTTAATTTTTTTTAAATTATATAAATAAAAAAATTTATATTCATAGTAAAAAAAAAATTCCAAAATCAGAGATAGTTTAATAATTTAGTTCATTTTTATTTTAAAATTTTAAAAAAATAATATTATTTTTAAATCTTGTGCAAAATACTTAAGCGATAAGCATTTTGAAATCAAAGGAGGACTATAAAACTTCAATGGCTATTAAAAAAATAATAATACTTGTGTTTCTTGGTATAACATATGAACAAAATCTAGTAGTGAAGAAACATCAACTTTGACCAGAAGCCTGAACTCTGAAAGTAGCAAGTAAGCAAGCAATTCTAAATGCCGAAGTGTTTATCAATATCAATTTGTATATTTTAAACACTCCCAAAATAATACCCCCTGCCTTTATAAGAAATAGCAAACAATATAAATGCTGATGAGTTTATCACTATCAATTTGTATTGAAAATATAAAAGAAACACTCCCAAAATAATACCCCTTGCCTTTATGAGAAGTAGCAAGCCATGGTTGACTGCTGAATCTGAATGTAGCTGCCACTGGCTGCTGTGCATCTACCGACATAATTATCGGCAATGTTTATTCCCGGCAAGCATATATATCTATATATATATATATATATATATATATATATATGTATGTATGTATTGAGCTCTATTTATGAAGTCTTTGAGCTGAACACATTTGTTATGATCACCGTGGCGAGGCCTCCGGCAACTGCAAAGGCTAATAATTTAGTAGGGGTCAATTTCAGGTTTGGCAGATATGCCCATATCAATTTAGGTGCAAATAGGATGCAAGATGCTCTGAATTTTTGCAAGGAGAAATCCTGCATGATAATTGCAGTTTTAGCTTCAGAATTTAAAAGAGGAATGCAGTGCCGAATTTGTTATCATCGCAAAAGCAAACATGGCTAACAAGGTTGTCGAGTTCGTGTACCATCATCTTATGTAATTGATTTCGGTGTGAAAAGATAATGTAAATATCAATTTAATATAAGCTTATGATTATATGATGCTTTGTAAAAAAAAGTTAACCTTGCTGATGAACAATAATACCTTTGGTAACTTCCCTTGGAGCGCGAGATGATCAACATGGAGCCTTACATTCCATGAAGCTGGAATCCATAATTTTGGGTCCAAACCAGGGTAGGACTTGCTAATTATATCGGACATAGTATACGCCCCACTTTCAATAGCTTTCAAAATGGACAATTCTCTATCCCGACGATGCCTGCATTATGAACAACATTGATCATGTGTTACTGTGTTTCTAGCTGCATTAATTGTAAAACAGCTGAAGCAATAATCAAACATAACTATAGTGCAAAAGAAATTTTAAAAATAAACAAATAAAATAAAGGTATCGTGTTTTCATGTATACATACTTGAGGTATCCACAAAGCATCCTCTTAGGCCACATGTTAAGCCTACCATGCATGGGAATTAGAACATTTGGAGAGCGCTCCAAGAAATTATAAGTTGTCTGGAAGTAGTCCTACGAATGAGTGATGATAATGTTTGTTAAATAGGAACATGATGTAGCTTTCATATGCTTTCCCAAACTTGCTTGAATCTCAAAATATACCGGTACAAAAGGCAGTAAATAATTTGCAAAGATGCAACATAAAAAGGTTGGTTAATATCACAAAATTCCAGTGATATAAAAAATAATAAATGAAGTGACAAACCTTCATGTTTCCACCAGCCTTGCCATCCAGAATAGTACTGCCATGACTGAAACCAAAAGCATACAAGTAAACATTGACGAATTTGCCAAACCATGATAATAAGGAAAACTTAATTCATTGTTATGTCAATGTTATTTACTGGGGCCCTAAACACTCTTAAATAACCAAAAGTCCCTAGAAATGTGAAGACAGAGTATCCAAAGGGCAATGCAAGAAGTCGACAAAAAATCTGATCATGATATGGTAGGTAACATCGTTGTAATGGCATGTACTCTTACCCTACACAATGATCACCGACAACCAGTGAATTCGTGCTAACATGAAGGAGCGCTAGGTGCCCATCAGTGTGCCCCTGATTTACATAAAAGCAACTTGGTAAAAGTAATGATCTATGAAATAATGAAAGAATTCTCCAAAATGAATTATGATAGGGAGATTTGAATTGAAAAACATTCTGAGGAAGTACAGAAACAACCACATGACAGAAAAATAATATTTCATACAGGAGCAAAGATTGCTTCTAATTGTTGATCACCAATTTGTATTCTCTCGCCACCAGAAATCAAGGTATAACCAAGGGTCCATGCTTCTGCCAAACAAAGCAGAAAATGACAACTTATAAAATAGTTGGGGAGGTCTTTGCTATTGATGGATACAAAGAGGAATGACTTACAAGAATAAAAGAGGAGTATATGAGTAACATTGACAATGACATCCTGATTAGCTTTTAAGTTAGTTTTTAATGTGTTGATGCTGGGTACAATTTTCATCATGGTATTAAAATTTCATAATAATATTGTACAACATCATGCTTCATTTGGTTTACAATGAATATTAACATGCAACAACAGAACCCAATTCATTAGATACAGCATGACCACCTATTAAAATTATGAAGAAAAAAGACAATATACAGAATGCTTAAAAGAAGCCCTTTCCTTGGGTGGATTTATGGTCTGCAATGAAATTGTGGATTACAAAAGTAATATGCAAATCCAAAAAAAAAGTCTGAATGACAATTTTTACTTTCAACTGCACGAGACTGGTAGATATTAATGCTAAATATATCAGGAGAAAAAAATTCACTCTCCGCAGGAAGGAATAAAAAAAAAATTTACAATAGCATTCATGTACTAGATACAGATGCTATGTTTACAGCAACTAAGCAATAAAAGTACTACGGAAAATTAGAAAACTAACACTATTTCAGAAATATGAAGAAAGGAATGCAGAACCTTTTCCGATGCGAGTCAAAGTATTTTCATGTGCCAACAAAATAGAATCCGGATTGCACTGCTGAACTACCGAAAGACCTGAAATGAGCCAATGACATTTTTAATCACTCAGGAATGGGCTGTGATAGCTCTCAGCAAGTAGGCAAGCAAGCGAAAATTTGAAAATTCCACGTTTGGTAAATTTTAGTCTAGATGGTAGTACATGGATCCATGTCAAAAACTATACAAGATTCTTGTGCCAATGAAGCATTCAAAGATGTTGGTGTGGTCACAGGGCAGGGTACTTGATTATCAAAAACAAATGCATGTTTCTTTATCCAGAACTATTTATTTTGTAATTTTAAGCATTTCAAATCTATCAGCAATTTAGATCTTTCTCAAATTCATGCCTGTTTTTCTGCATTTAACTCATTTCAGTCACAGACTTCAAAGTATTTAACTCATTTAAGTGAGCAATCAATGCACAAACGGAAAATTAAGACTAAAAACTACCCCCATATTAGAAGTAAAGAACATAAGTTTATATATTTAAATCTTCCAATTAACATATGCCAATTCATTGTTGGTTGACAATTAAAAGGTCTTTAATATCACGAAAACGCATCCGCATAATGGTATGTGAGAATTATCTTAACTTTCAACAGAAAAAGGAAACAATCATTGATCATTTTGTGATATCAAAACATAAAGATGAGTAAATATAAGTGCTGCCAAACAACCACTGAATGTAACTAGAACATACCGTCAATATGATCATGGTGGTGATGTGTCACAAAGACCACCAACTTTCTTGGCAATGAAGCTACAAGTTCCTTAAGCTGATCAGATAGATTATCACATGGTGAAGGCAATGACATAAAAGCAAAAATAAAAAATTTAAACAGCAAGAAACAAAACATTTAGAGCTCAAATAGTCAAATATAGTCACTGGAACATTATTCAATTGCCACTTGCAATCATGCTCCAAAAGTCATCATTTTTGTGAATCTCTTAAATGTCGGTGCTCCTATGCTCTTGAGTCTTTCAACAATGGCAAAACCAGCATATATGTGATACAGAGCAATAAAATAGAATTAAATAAAGAGAAAACTAAGACAACCTAACATATTAATGCTAATTGTGCTCTAGAATCAGATTTGCTTTATGGGCAGCAGCAAACAAAATGATTAAGTAGAACTAGAATTGGGATTTTTTTCGCTCTATCCTGACAAATTATGGGAGTGAACATACATTTCTTCCCTGATCAAAATGTGAAGAGTCATCCACGGAATCTGCTTGATTTTCCAAGGAAATTGATGGATACCTTACTCTTATTCAAAATTGCATTAACTGATGGAACATAGAGTTTTACTTATACAAAGTTAAAATGAAAATTAAATGAGCAACCTCCTTATGAGACTGTGAACAGCATCCAGGATCCATTAACAGTGCATCCCCATATGCAATATTACTGGGACCTTCAATACCACCAATGGACTTGTCTGATACAACCACAACTAAATTTGTTGTGTGGAAAGGCTTTAATGTTCTGCTGGCCAATGGTGCAAGGATTACACCTGGAGGATACTCCTGAATCAAAACACCAGATACATTTAAGGCAGCAGTCTAGGAATATTACATACAAGAAATATTATAATCTTAAGAGAAGGCATGCTTCTCAAGTATGCTAAATAAAAGAATGATAAGCAACTGGCTCAAACTTCCAATTGGATGTCCATGAGAAATGCATCTGAGTTTCCCAGTCATATTAAGAGCTAGGTAACAAAATTTAAGTATATTAAGATAATTCAATTTAAGACTAGAAGTACCACAATAAAAAATATCTGAGGAAACCAAACAATTTTACAAACAATCATATTGAACCACATGATTCTTTTATACAAAGCAAAGAATAAATGCAATAGGATGTGTTGGTGCAATTATTGGCAGGAGAATACATAACAGACAGATGATAAAAACCTGATAACGCAATGAAGAAGGAGGTTTCCATTTTTTCAACTCTGCTGAGTCAGGCAAAAGCCCCAAAACAAAAAGAGATCCTAAACGATCATTACCAGGCCTCACATCCACAAGAAGCTTCAGGGCATTCTCTTTGGACATCAACTTACAGGACTCTGCACAAATTAGTGGGAAGTATTACTTATACTATATCTTTGAGATTTTACATAATCAATAATTTAAAATTAGTGCGACCAAAACTCTAATTTATGATTTGATATGTGTCTTTTGAAGGACCAATTACACATGCAAAGTGCTGAAATTTAAGTAAATCATCATTGGATGTCCAGCAATGTGAAAATAAAGAAGTAGAATCTTCAAATTAGATGATCAGTTTTCCCACATAAAACTTAGGGCAGCATCTAAAGCTTCACAATTCATGTATCTCTATGCTAGCTAACACATGACAAAGCATTCCTTTGTTGAAAAACACTAACTTTCTGCTAGAAATGTTTTCACCAAAATGGGACCTTCTTGCAATTTAGCTTCCTTCTAAATCAAAAAAAGTTACAGACCTTGTAAAGCCTCTACATGAGATTCCAATCTTCCAAGAACAAACACTGTGTGAATCAACGGTTCTGGTCCAAATTCAGCTTCTTCCACAAATTTCCAAAACATCCAATCTTTGTTAATTGCACTATCCAAAACAACTAGCGATATAACCTGCATTCGCATTCAGAGAAAAGCAAAGTAAGTGATGATACTGAAAGAGCAGATACAGAAAGGCAGATGAGTGATAATTTAGAGTTTTGACAAGATGAAAACTTTAGCCACGTAAGAAAGCATCCCAAAGTTAGCTAACTATTTAAAAACAAGATATCATACAAGAATACAATCGTACAAATCTTCTAGGCATCAAATATTTCGATATATATATATCTAAGAGACATATTACTGTGAGTATGAGCACACCTATCAAAATGGCCAATGATTCAACAGTTTAGGCATTAAATTTGGCTTCATAAACCCTAACTCAGAGTGGAATCAGGATCAAACTCTTATAACTTCAAATAATAATCAAATTACCTCCTTGAGAGCGGCGTCAAGATCAAAATTCCCCAAATCGAGCTTATCAGAGCAGGATTCCGACCCTTGGACAACAACATCGGAACGAATACCTCCTTCCAAGAGCTTCAACGGAGCGGAGGGCAAATCCCAGAGATCGGTGTCAACATAGCGTTGGTACTCCTCCTCCGGGAGGCTGGGCGGCGGCTCTTGACGAACCACCAAGAAGTCATCGCCGCCGGGGACCTTGATCACAGCCACGAGGCGGTGAGCGATGGCCATGGAGAGCGAGCGAGCGAGAGAGATGGGAAGGAGTTCAGCGATGTTTTGGGGTTTTCTAGTTGGAAGAAGTGTAGCGTTGGGAGGGAAGGGCCGTTTTGGCACGAAACAAGCCACACGTATGAGTTGGGAGGTGTTAAGCATGCCAAAGATTCAACTAATTTGTTTAATTTATTGGTTGTTAGCGAGTGGGAAAAGAATTAATTTGGGAGTTTTTTTTAATACAAACAATCAACTAATTTGTTTAATTGCTTCGTTGTTGGCAGGTGGGAAAAGATACTAATTAATAGTGTTTTCTTCTTCTTGCTGCGGGTTAATTTGAGCATGATTTGGTTTTCTTTACATTTTGTTTTTGAGATCTTTTAATTTTTTATTAGAGATTACAAACATAAGTATAGAGAGGCCCAATAAAAAAAATTGACCCAACTTCTAGAGTCAATAACATTCTTAGTATGAAAAATTGAATCTGTGCCACATTTGACCTTTTTTTTAAGTATATATTTTTTTTATATACTTCTTGTATGAATTTTGAACTATTTAATTCTTGACAATATCATTTAATACCTGAAAGTTTGCAACCATGTAATTCATATTCATGGATATGTTTTTCATATGTAGTTTTTATTCAAGCGAAACAAAAATGCGCACATATCTATTAACTATGAACTTAGATATGATTTGAGATCTTTCAGATTCATATAACTATATGAATTTTAAAAGAGTTGTCTAAATTGAAAGAATGGTGCTTTTGTCAATTAACAGGTATACATGTAGAGTTGACACTTGATAAGGAACCTTTTGGCATATCTCCATATGTTTCCATGGATTTGTTTGTTTGCTTGATATTCACTGCTCTGATACTAGCTACTTCAAATACAAAATGTTGTCATGTTAATGTTTTAAATTTTCATATTGTTTTAAATGAAGGTGCACTTTGACACATGGTGGGTATAAACTAGCAATGCTTCAAGATGACCTTTATTCCCTGTCTTGTAGGGTTGAATTATTTTTATTTATTTATTTATTTATTTATTTATTTTGGAACTTGATCTCTAATCTCTATATATGTTGGAAGGATGACTTGCTTGAGTATGTGGTAGAAATCAAAAGATGCTATTAAAAGAGAAATCAAAGAATTGTAAATCATCATTCTTCTAGAAATCAAAGTATTTTTCTAAATGACTTAATAAACAAATATATGTTATAATTATGGCCTAATGTACTAGAAGATAATATATACATCAAGCTTTTTTCTGCTCTTTTGGGTACTAGAAGCTGTAAAAATAAGCTAAAAAATAGCTCTTTTCAGAAGCTAGTCATGACTAGATTTTGAAAAATTGTTTTTTAGTTTTTTTTTACAGTTTATGCTTTTGTAGAAAAGTTAATACAAACAACTTTTTTTGAGCCTAAAGCGCTTTTGGGCTTTTTAGAAACTAACCCAAACAAGGCCATATTATTATATATAATTGTTTTGTTAGTTTTTTAATGTATATATATATATATATATATATATATATATATATATATATATATATTTGTTAGTTTGTTCACGTATATTATTATTATTATTATTATTATATATTTTTATTTATGACATCATCCGGTCTGACTGACTAACCTGTGACCCAAATATGATACCAGACCGGTTTTAAAAACTTTGACAGTGAGATAGTGGATGTTATGTTCAGTTAGTGCTCTAGTGATAGGTGTATGTTCTTGTTTAAGCGGTGCTCTTACTAAATGACAATATGTTTTGAGAATTCAATATAACTGTTTTTCATCTTTAGTTTGTAACACAGGTGTTGTAAAATTATAGAGTGATATATATATATATATATATAGTATATCCAAGAAAAGCAAGATCCTCCAATTCTCAAGAAGAGAGAGAGAGAGGAGCAACTTTGTCATGAGTTCTCAAGCAAGATGTCCTGGCTCGGGAGAGATTTGCTAAGTGAGATTACCAATCATTTGGATGGAAATAATTACCAAAAGGTCAGACTGCTTGTACTGCATGGAGAAACATCGCTGAAGAGCGTGATCCGCTATTGATCTTAATGGAGTTTGATGAAGATGAAGACATAGTCAAGGGATTTCTATTGTTTGATGTGATTGCTAAAGAAATCAAACTATATTATCCCTCAGTGCTGAGAGTTGTGCAAGATGCTCAATTTCTTGGAATTTCGCATGGTTGGATCTTCATCGGCATTTGCAAAAATGAAAAACTGAGTATTGTACTATTAAACCTATTTGTAGCCAACAAGTCCATCTCCCTCCCACCGCTTGCCGCTGAAGGAAGTAGAGGAGCCCGGGTTTTTATTTCAAAGCAACCGAGCTCAAGTCACCTTTGCCCCAGCTTGATGGTTATGTACTGTACCCAGGTGAATGACAAGTTCTCATCCATGATGAGATTTATTAGACCTATGTTAGAAACAGAGAAAGAATGGGGTTCGATTGTTCTAGATACTACACCAACTGGCATAGTCAATGTTGGAGGAAAATTTTTTGTAAGTATCAATGGTGAAGTTTTACAGATTGATGTTCAAAACAGAAGGCTCCTTTAGGGCAATCTGTTCACTACTGAGTACATTACCCACAATTTTAACAAATTCAAACCTTTCTTATGTCCAAGATAAAGCACGGTCTCTTTACATGCAATAGTGAATTTTTCAATAGAGAGGAATGATCATTATTGTTTTTTGAACATTTCTCCCTTATTTCTTGGGTCATTAGCTACTAAAAGATATGTGCCACCCATTGAATTCAAGACAGAAAGACGTCTTATCATTTCAGATGATCTGAACATTATGAGGAAAAAAGGAGAGTGGATTCAGGTGGAAAACTATAACCCCTCAGGGCTGATAGGTAAGCTCTCGCAATATTGGACAAAGGATATTACAAACAAATACATTCTAGTAGTCTCAATATCAAACTGTTCATTGTGATTTTTAGAACCAATGGGTTACTCCTGCAATTGAGCTCAATTTGTCATAACTCCATCTTGGAGGTTATCTACTCCACCTGCGTGAATGACATATTCTCATTTCAGCCTCTGTCAGTCTCTGTCAAAAAAAAAAAAACGGAATTCAATTTTTCTAGTTAAAACACCCAATAGCATAGTGAGCGTTAAAGGAGGATTTTTTGTCAATATAAATGGTGAACTTTCGCAAGAGGAGGTCCAAACCTTTCTTACCTGCAATATCTTGAACCTTTGAATACGTGTAGAAAATTATATTCATAGTATCATCATAGCTGCAATGAAACTATCCTACAGACCAGTTCTATTGAGAAATCAAGTGGAAAGCTCAAGGACCTAAGTGTAAGAGTTTATAAAACATTTTGGGTTAACAAGTAATAAAAGGATTTGATCTAAAAATTTTCGGAGACCAAGGACTGAGAGGTAAGTTGGCAGGGACCTTTTTGAAATACTATTTTATGAATCAGGGATCATTGGTGACTTATTAGGGACCTTTTTGTAAGTAATTTTATTTTCAGGAACTAAAAGTGAATCTTGACAGAAATTAAGTTAAAGAGAAAAAAATGGTGGAAATGTCTGACTTTTAAGATAGGCTTTCTTCTTCTTCAATGGCTACAATAGTGTTATGAGAAAAAAACAAAGGGAGGTTTTGAGGAGGATTTGGAGGTCGTCGGAGGGAGTTCGCTGGAGATTTGCATTTGTTTGGTGAGAGTCTTCTTGGTGTAGTATTTTTTTCATGTTTGTGTATGTTTAGATATATGTATGTATGTGTGGTTGGTTTGATGAAGAAGAATTAATGGAGATTATGAGGGTGGTGTTGTTAGATAATTTTTGTTTTGAAAAACCCTTGTATTTGAGATGAATCTTGCTTAGAATGGCTTACTGTAGATTACTATAGTAACTGGAATTAGAGTCTGTTTTGATTAATTAAGTTGATGATGATGATGATGATTAAGATGGTAATGATGATGGTTGGATTAGAGTTGGTTGAGTTTAGCCAAATTGAGATGAGATGTTTTGGTTGGATCAAACCAAGTGGGAGTAAGTTGGTTGAGTTTAATCACTTTGGTTTAGTTGGACTTGATCAAATCAAGTGAAGTGGGTTTGATTTGGTTTAGTAAAGTTCTTTTGAGTAAGTTTGATCCTAGATGGTTGAATGTGGAGTTGGTTTGGATGAAAGTTGATGTGGTTGAGTTCAATTGAATTGATTTGGTCTAGGTTTGATCAAATCAAAATGAGTTGTGGTTGGACTTGAATTGATTTGACTAAGTTAAGTTGGTTGAGATTGATTTAGGCTTGGTTCAGGTTTTTAGCTAATGATTTTGGGGTGAACCAATTCAAAGATAATTGGGATCAGTTGAACCAAGTTGTTGGGTTCAGTTGAACCAAGTTGGTTCAAAAAAAGAATTGGAATTGGTTCAACGTTGGTTAGTTAAATTGAACTTCGTTCAATGAAATTGAGACTGATTTAGGAGGGTTTAATCTAAATTGAGTTGGTTGAAGTGCAAATTGGAGATCAGTTTGATTAGACAAAGTCGAGTTTGAACTAGTTGGAGTGAGTAGACCAAATTATAGAGTTTGTTATTGCTTCTTGTATTTGTTTTTTTTTTTTTGGGGGTTTAGTTCTGTCATTAGCTTGTTTTATTTATTTTATTTCGTTCTTCTATTAGGTGTTGTTCAGGCTTGGGAGGAAGTTCCAGGTCTAGCAAAAACCCAAGAGAGACTAGGTGAGTTGGTAGTGGCTACTATTTTGAAATAATTGGTTAATTGCTACTATTTTCAAACAAGTGCTTAATGGTTACTAGTTGGAAATAATTGTTTAATTATTTCATTATGTTATGTTTAATAATGTATATTGTTAAAGGATACTTATATTTATTTACAATTTGCTATGGCATTGCAATTGTATTAGTCAAGGTTGTTAGACCCGGACCGGCCCGGCCGGTTCAACCGGAAAAACCGGGAACCGGCCATGTGACCGGTCCGGGCATGGCTTTTGAACCCGGTGTAAAAAAACCCGGTATTAATTTAATGACCCGGCCGGTTCGATCGTGAACCAGCCGGTTTACCCGACAATCCATTGGCCCGAGCCGCCCGGATAACAAGTTTTAAAAATAAATTAAAAAAAAAAGTCACGGTGGGTGGAAGAGGTGCCGCAGCTAGAGGAGATGGAAGAGAGACGGCGGCAATTGCGAGGGAGATGGAAGAGACGGAAGAGAGTTAGATGCGAGGGAGAGAGGAAGATGGAAGAGAGACGGAAGAGAGTTAGATGCGAGGGAGAGAGAGAGAGACGGGGAGAGACTTAGAGAGAGAGAGAGATTGAGTCGAAGGGGGCGGCAAGTAAATGAGAAAGAGAGAGACGGGGAGAGAGAGATTGTATTTTTGAATTTTGTTTTTGAATTTTGTGAGTCCCGGGATTGAAGTCTTGGGACTTGGATTAGGGTTTTTTTTTTAATATTTTATATTTTCTTAAAAAAAATCTATATATTAAACTAAAATTTTGAATATTAAACTCATTATGTTTTAAATATTTTAAAAATAACAGAAAAGATATTAATTAAAATAATTATGTTTTTTAATTATTAAAATATAAGTTAAATTATTTTTTATCATTATTAATTATTATAATATTTTTTTAATATTTTATTATTGACCCCGGTTCAACCCCGGTTCGATCCGGTTGAACCCATCGACCCCTGACCCCTAGACTCAACCGGGTCAATGCTCGGGCCGGGTCTGACAACCTTGGTATTAGTATGTCTTGTATTGTATAATTATACATAGTTTCAATTGTGGAAAAGACATGTATATATGATTTAATTATTCATTTAATGTATTTATTTTAATGGTTACCTATGCCTTGACTTTGAATGATTTGTAAAACCATGTGAGCATATTAAAATGATTTTACTGTCAATACTTGCGAAATTGGTTTTCAATCCTAGTATAAGGATGGTGTCCTGGATCTGGACTTTACAAGTATAATGCATGTATTGTGCTATTGAGCTTTCACATGATTTTAATGGTGACTACGGACTTTACTCCGACACTATAGTGGGGGTTCCATGGTCCGACCTATGAGAGACGGCGTGATCAACCCTGAGTTTACCCTTGGTCCAGAGGTGCGTAGAGCAATTGACATGGTTTAGTTTTGTTGAGAAAGCAGAGGTCACCACATAGGGATTTCAATGGCTAACATCAAGGTTACAAAGACCTTGACGGCTCTCAACCTAGTCGCGATGGCGGCTTAGAGGAGAGTATTTTTAGGCCAATGATTTGACAACTATTTTATAGTTCACTTGTGCAAAACATGTTATTTTGGATTGTGATAAGGGGGTGAAGCCTAGCTACCGCTCATAGGAGGGCAATCTCTCACAAAAAATTATATTTTCTTGTAAAATTGATTTGATGATGATTCGTGATGAGTTTATGTTTTAAAGCTCTTAAAACTTGTATTTTGCCAAAATTCTAGTATTTGTGAAAGTTGGGAAGTTATTTGAGAAATTTATCTTTATATACTTTATACACTATATTTAATTATTTAAAATTATTGAGCCACTATCAACCAACTGAAATATGTTACAGCTGCAGGAGTAGGACTCTACTAGATTGTTTATGCGAATAAAGCCAATCAAGGTTGAGTCTACGATTACAGTGGGTCCATTTTCTTTTTTATTTGTTGGCGTTGTGATCTTATAGCGGTTGTACCCGCAGATTAGAGTAATTATGTTTGTTATATTCGTATATTTAAATTTGTAGTTGGTGTAAAAATTATCAATCGTATTCTATAAGTCTGATTTTATTTTAAAGGGGTGTTCAGTAGAATAATTTCAATAGGAAAAAATATATTCAAGCAACACAAGCAAGTCTTACAAGATGATGACAATTAACATAGATATCAAGAAAAATGATGAAAGGTGTGGAAGGCAACAAAGAATTAACTCAGGATGACCATACTCAAATGATAGGTGCAAATAACTAAAATTTTTATCTTTTGAACACTAGAATAAAGCGTGTATCATAACTGCCACAATGATAGGCTAAAAACAACCCAATGTTTTTGCTTTGAATCTGCAATATTTCATAAAAAAATGCTTAATGGATATAAGGGCCCTTACCCTTGTCAAAATTCCAAAATTTAGACCCACACTTAACAAATACTAGTCAGTTGGTGCACATTGAGGGTGCATGTTAAACCTCAATAGATAACTTACTAGTTATACTAGCCTAGAAGGGAAATAAGCATATCAAAACAAGCTACTTTTTAACTGGCACAACATGAACAAAAATGCTAAGTTATGCAATTTGAATAGAAGAACATTAATAAAGATGTTGAGCGATGCAATTTGAAAGGCTTTAGAGTTGAAATTAAGTTATGCAATTTAAACTGCAAACCATGAAAAAACATGCCAATATTAGGCAAAAGATGACTTCCTGCATAATTACAGATGAAAAAAGTGTGGATTATGGCTGAACATAAAAAACTAAAAAAAACTCATCATCGATATTTCTAATTTGAATAGAAAAATATCTCTACATCGTTAAAAAAAAATAAAATAAAATTGTAATACCAGAAAGCATATCACAAAACCACATTGAAAATAAATTTATGTATCATAATGACAGAAAATCATCCCTTGACTGAATTATTTTGATGGAATTGGTGCTTTTGCCGTGACCAAAGTTGTGAGAGAAAAGAGTAGGAGGATGTTGAGACTATCTATTAAATTTATTCACTCTGGGTGAGAATGTCAGAGTGAATAAATTAAATAGATAGTCTTAACTATTAAGAAAAAATAATCATTCTCACAGAGAAACTTAACCCTGACATTAACAGTTTTTTTTTTAAAAAGAAAATAGAAAAAAGAAACAAAGCAGTTAAAAAACTATACACAATACACAACCAACCAAAGTAAAGTAGGTACTATAAGACGGGTACATCATCCCTGTTTCAAGTCTGAATTCCAAACATACATGTGAAGGGCTTGCAGGCCTGAAGTTTTTAACTACCACATGCAACACATTCCTCTCTGTTGTTCAGAGAGCAAACAATCTTGGCCATTTTGGCTGCTTCATCATCAGTATCTTCCACCGGCTTGTTATTCTGAGTTTCAATAATAAATAATATTATAAATCAAATCAAGAACACATAACAAAAACAAGGCAAAAGGACAAATGGGCATAAGAACTTGTACCTCAATGATGGAGGTATCCACTGTGAACTTAATTGCATCGGCAGCAGCACGAGTTCGTAAGTAATACATCCCGGTTTTTAGGCCCTGGAATTATAAGAGGTTTCAAAACATTATATAAGTTAAATGAAAAGAGGTCTCAGGTAGTTTCATTCAGACAAGAAATGGTGATAATGGCATACGTTTGTCCAAGCATGGAAATGCAGGGAAGTTAACTTTGGAAAATTGGGTTGCTCCATGTGAATGTTCAGGCTTTGGCTCTGATCTATATAGCAACCTCTGTCAATGGCCATGTTAACTAGTGTTTTTTGCTTGATTTCCCAGACAGTTCTGACAAGATAATAACAGTTGTGAGATCACAATTGAAACTTTCTTAGAACACATAAATAGATAGCACAACATCCTTACTTGTATATAGCTTTCAAGTTATCTGGAATTTCTGGAATTTTAAGGACAGATCCATTCTCATAGATGATTTGGTTTTTAAGAACTGGGGACCAAATGCCCATTTCTGTCAGATCGTGAAGGAGATGTTTATTCACAACTACAAATTCTCCGCTGCAATATATGAGCATTGTCAATTAAATGAACCAGAAACTTTGAGGTATAAAAGTCAAAAGTTTGCCACCTTAAGACCCTGCGGCTGTAGATATTGGAAGTATATGGCTCAAAACATTCATTGTTGCCAAGAATTTGACTGGTTGAAGCAGTAGGCATTGGAGCAACTAGAAGGGAGTTTCTTACTCCATTCTTAGAGATATGTTCTCTTAATGCAGACCAGTCCCATCGGTCAGATGGAGTTACATTCCACATATCATGCTGAAAAATTCCCTACACATAAAGGAAACAAGCAAAAAAATAGAAAAGTGGATGAGAAATTAAACCTTATTCCACTCTGTCACATGGTAAAATAATCAAAATGCTTCATCTTTTAAATATATATTGGACAAAATTTTTGAGAATACATCCTTGCAGATCATACGTAATTACTGATGGACATATTTCCCTGCATCTTATCCTACAACACTACTCAATTTACAGTAATAATTTATATGCAATAACAAAAAATGATTGTAGTTAGTAGAAGATATTTTGGTGAACTTCTGATGAAATAAGAACCTAGGCAAATCCAGGTTATGCATTTTTCTGATGCAGAAACAATGTGGGTGTAACTTATAATCATAAGAGCCAAAAATAGATAAATCAATAAATACATAAATAAATAAAAAAGGACAAAAGATCACAAAGTGAAACCACCATGAGAATTTTTAATGACAAAGAACATGACACTAACCTTGCTGACAGGGCTCCCTTGATAAGTTTCATAGGGACCCTCTTTTGCAGCAAGTTCTGATGAAGCCTTCAGGGCATGATAATATATAGTTTCAAATATTTCCTTGTTTAGTTGCTGAGCCTGCGGGCAAATTACAATTTGTCCTTGAATGAAACATGTTACAGTTTATGCCAATAGAAAAATTAAAATGAACTCCTGAAGGCCTGCAATTACCTCCGGTGAATCAAAAGGCATGCCAAGTAAGATGAAAGCATCTGCCAAACCCTGAACACCTATGCCAATTGGCCTATGGCGTAGGTTCGAATTCTTTGCAGTTTCAACAGGGTAATAGTTGACATCAATTATTTTGTTAAGGTTCACTGTTACTATGGCAGTGATCTGTTCAAACAAGCAAATGAGAATTTTGATTGATGCATCAAAATTAAATCAAAACATAGGAAACATGCCTCTGCTAGCTTCTCAAAATCAAAATATCTAGTCTTAGATCCACTACTGCCAACCAGCTTAGATGGATGTGCCTCTATCGGAACACCCTGTAAAGAATGAAGAAACAGTAGTAGATTGTCACACCAAATGAACATAAATTGGATGTTTTCTAATAAAAAAAAAATATACCAGATATTTTAAAAAGTTGCAACAGGTATACCTGCTCCCGGACAAATCTTGGTAAAGCAATGGATGCCAAATTACAGACAGCAGTTTCAGTGGGACTTGTAAACTCAATTATCTCCGTACACAAATTTGAAGATTTGATAGTACCCAGATTCTGTTGATTACTTTTCCTATTGCAAGTATCCTACAGTCGAATATTCCATTAATAAACCTCAAAAGCAAGTCTAGTATTAAGCAAATAAGATGACTACATCATAATACCTTGTAAAGCATATAAGGTGTTCCTGTTTCAATTTGAGATGCTAAAATTGCATACCAGAGGGTATGTGCGGAAACTACTTTTTTGGCTTTGCCCTAAAAGAAAAAAACAGTAACCAGTTACTGATTAAATTGCATTTGATATAATACAAAGGTTATCCTACAATATAAGAAATTAGTGATCTTACAATATATCAAATGCAAAAAGATAATTACCTCCTTTTCATACTTCAGGTAAAGGTTTACAAATTCATCGCCCCAGCAATCAGACAATCCTGGAGCTTCATTTGGGCAAAACAATGACCATTGCCCATTACTATTGGCCCTCTCCATGAACAGATCAGGAATCCATAGGGCATAAAACAAATCCCTTGCCCTGTGCTCTTCCTGGAAGATGGTGACACAAATTTATTTATTTTTCTACTTTTGGTCAACAGGAAAAACATCAAAAGCAAACACCAAGGTTCATAAAACTTCCAGTTTTCTAGAACTACAACTAAGCCATGTTTGAAAAGCTAGCAACATCTTTTCTTTTAGGGTTACAAAGAAAACACAATAACCTCTGCTTATAATGATTATCAAGTCATGCCATATTGAAGGGATGTCAATTTAAGATTACCCACATAAATATCAGAATTATAATTTTCATTAACCATTTAAATGTAGGTCATACCTTCTAGTGGTTAGCCATATTCATCAATACACCCTGAAGAATGCACTAAAAGCAGATGGTGATAGTATTCAAATAATCATCAGGCATCATATTCAAATAAAAAGGGTTCTCGAGAAACTATAAAGCTTTTAATCGATAAATACAATTATTGGCTAATTTCCAGTATGAATTGCTCCCTGGTTTAGAAAATAGAATCAACCAATATTAAAGGACTGCTAAAATTAAATAAATAAAATACAAAAGTTACCATCAATACCTTTCCATGATTCTTCCTAAGATCAAGGAACTCAAAAATATCAGCATGCCAGGGTTCCAAATATACAGCAAAAGCTCCTAAAACATGGAACATATATTAAGCAATGAATGTTAGCCAATATGAATATAAACAAGTAAAACATGGCCAACTTACCCTTTCTCTTGCCGCCTCCTTGGTCAACATAACGAGCAGTATCATTAAACACACGCAGCATAGGAACTATACCATTGGAAGTTCCATTAGTCCCACGAATGTAACTACCAGTTGCACGTATGTTATGGACTGAAACACCAATCCCTCCAGCAGATTTGCTTATAACAGCACACTCCTTGAGAGTATCGTATATTCCTTCTATGCTGTCATCCTTCATGCACACTAAGAAGCAGCTACTCAACTGGCAAAATCACACCAGATCATATAAGAATTCAAACATAAATCACTCACTGTTAAGATGGGTCCAGCACATTACCTGAGGCCGCGGGGTGCCGGCATTGAATAAAGTAGGGGAGGCATGAGTAAACCAACGCTGAGACATCATATGATATGTTTGGATAACAGAATCAATATCATCCTTATGAATTCCAACAGCAACTCTCATCAGCATATGCTGCGGTCTTTCCACAACCTTTCCAGAAACTTTCAAGAGATATGACCTTTCAAGAGTTTTGAAACCAAAATAATCATAGTCAAAGTCTCTATCATAGATAATCTCACTGTCCAATTGAACCGCATTCTGAAACATAAACAACCAGAATTAATAGTTGAAATTTCATAATTTCACAATGCACTAGTTAGCTAAAAGATCAAATTTCCATCATATAAACCTCAAACAAGTGTACCCAAAGATAATTCATATAAATAAAAGACACAAACCTTCATGATTATCTCATACACATCATCGGCAACCAACGGAGCCTTTAGCCCAGATCTCTCATTAACATGGTTATACATGTCCTTGATCCTGAAACAACAAAGTAGAAAATCTACATATAAATCCAAAAATCCAAATAAAACAGTACGCCAATCACTAAAAACCCAATTGGACAAAACCAATCAAGGCCTTACGTCTCAGAGAAAGATTTCTTTGTATTCTTATGCAAATTAGACACAGCAATCCTCGCAGCAAGCTACAAACTCACAAGAAAAAAACCAATCAAAACCACAGAAACACAAATCAAAAAGAAAACAAACCAGAAGAGGAGAAATCCCCAACCGAAGCATAATCAGGATGGTTAGCAGTCATAGCAGCGGCAGTCTCAGCAGCGAGTTCATCAAGCTGCGAAGTCGTCACACCCTTGTACACCCCGGCGCACACCTTCTGCGCAACAAGCACCGGATCGCAATGCTCCTGGCTGAGCCCATAGCTAAGCTTCTTCAACCGAGCAGTGATCTTGTCGAAATGGACCGATTCCTGCCGCCCATCGCGCTTCACCACGTACATCGTTCTCGGTGGGGGATTTCGTCGAACAGGTGATGGGCAAAATGGGAGAAGGAGAGAAGGCGGTGGAGATGAGGAGAATGGTTGTTAGGGTTTAAATAGATTTGGGGATTATCGGCGAAGGTAGCTTGCGAAGCAAGCTTGGCGCCCTTTTTTTGGGATTTGAATTTTGGCGCCAAGAGTTTTCGATGGTTCTTGAAGTCAAGGCCCGCTTCACAATTTTCGCGCGCTTTTGTCGCCCTTTCGCGGTGTCCAGCTTGTTTGAATAAATAGATTGAGTTTTTCGTTTGTGTCCTTTTACAAGTTTGTAATTTTTATTTGTGTTTCTTTGGTGATGTTGGATTATTTGGTGGGGGCGGAGTTGGTGAAGTGTCATTAACAATTAATGATAATTGTTAACTAATAATTCAAATTTAAAATAATAATAATAATAATATAATATAATTCATTTATAAACTTCCATTATCAGGCGTTGGATCTTGATCCAACGATAAACATTTGATGAACAGTGGTTAATTCAGTAAAAAAAAATATAGTAATTATTTTTGGACCAATACAACACACTGTACTATTGCGATTCAATGACTTATAATTGAGTGTCCATAGATTTTTTTATCTATGAACATCCATAAAAGACGTTTTGTTATAATAATAAATAAATATATATATATATTATAATAATAAAATAATTAAAGATATTAATCATGCACCATTTATGTATATCATCAATTATTTCATTAATTATATTATTTTTAATGTATCATTTTAATGTGTATATAGATATAGATTATGAGTGCTTTTTTTTTATTTTTCAAACTTTTAATGTGACCTTTAAAAAAGTTTTTCAAATTTTATTCAATAATTTGTCAATAATGGAAAATTAATAAAATAAAATAAAATTTAGATTACATTTTTTTATTTTAAAAATGTGAGTATTTTACTTTTAAATATTATTATTAAATTAATTTGTTGCAATAATCTTTCTTGTGCATAACATGGGGTATGACTCTCGTGTGTGTGTGTGTGTATATAAATAGAAAACAAGTCTGTTACGAGTGAAGTTCTTATGAAAAGTTTTCTTGTCAAAACATAAATAAAAATATTAAAATAATATTAAATATTTATAATATAGCATATCATATTAAATTATCCTACTGTTAATTGTGTGATGTTTTGATTGATTATGTTCAAAGTGGATTGGTGATACTTTTGATAATGTTAGTACTTGCAACTATCGGTAAAATTATTATTGGTACACGTAGTTTATTATTATTATTATTATTATTATTATTATATTTTAATAATTCATATGTAGCAACTTTATTTGTGTTACTTTCCCCAAAATTTAGATCCATTAAATTCAAGTTTGATCAGTAAATTAAATAAATACAGTATAATTTATTTATATTATTTTTTATGAATATTAATATTATCATGCAACATTTATATGGATATCCCATTAGTATATCATTAATCATTTTAACGTGTAAATAGATTGTGGGTTTATTTTTATTGATTTGCTTTATTTTATTTGATGGGTAGCATAAGTTTTAAATGTTTAATTTTTCATCATAAAACAATGATCAATCCCTTCTAATTCTATAAATTAATTTCGATATAATATTTGTTTGTTAATTATATGATGCTTTTCATTGATTAGGTTCAAAATCAAATGGGATTCACAATGTTTATGAAAATGTGAGTGTTTGAATATTATCAGGTATCATTTATATGGATATTGATAAGTTCATTAAGTATAGCATTAATCATTTTAATGTAAATAGATCGTGGGTTTATTTTATTAATTTATTTGATTTATTCGATGAATAGCACATGTTTATTTATATTTATTTTTTCATCGGCAACAATAGTAAATTCCTATTTCCTACTAATTCTATAAATCAATTTAATTATAATATAAAATTGTACCGAACCCAGGATTGTTGAAGAAAATTAATTCATTTAATGAAATAAAATAACATTATTTAGAAAATGGGGAAATGTTAATATATATATATATATATAACGAAATATTTTAAAATAAGTTAGTTTTCCTTGTACCACAGCATATAATTATATTTTATTTTTTAAAAAACTAATGTGTTACCTATATGGTACCATTTAGTTATATATTCCCAGTATAAAATTAAATTTAATTTTATTTAAAATTAAGTTCATTCCTCCGATGCACAAACACGAGCATAACAATATAATATAATAGTAGTAATAATAATATTTCCACAATCATTTTTATTTATCTATTTTAACTAATTCGCATAGATTATGAAAATTAGTTAAACTTAATTGATGATTTAAAATTTATAAAAAAATATCAAATTTTCAATAATAATTTTATTTAAAATATTATTTAATATAATATATAGTTGAATATAATTTATTTAAAAATTTTAGAATTACATTAAATATAATAATATTTCAAGTAAAAAATAATATTTAATGCTTTAAATTGGCAAGTAAAAAAGGGAAAAAACTATAAAATAAAATAACTAAAAAAAAGACCCGAATGAGTAATAATTACATGCATTTGAGAATTCATCCGTATTTCCGAGATATTTGAAAAAGCAAAACTCAGAATTACAGGGATTAAAAGTTAATATATATTAACTCTGATTTACTGGTTCACAATAATAATAAAACAAATCAAATGGTAACGCCTTCTATTAGTTTTTTATTTTATTATTTATTTATTTATTTTCTTAATGGGTATAAGAAGTTTAATTTAAATTCAAATTCAAATTAATATGATTCAAAGAGATTGAAATTAACATCCTGGATTCTTGGTCATCCATCCTTCTCAAGTCATTCGTGGATTATTAAAATACTGTTAAATAAGTTATTTTATTTATTCATTGAAACACATATGTGACATCATTTGTTTTTCCACGATTATAATTATATATATATATATATATATTTAAATATATACACCGGATTAGAACATTCAACCTATCAATTTCACATTAATTAAAAAAAATAAAATCATAACATTAAAAAAATAGACAAGTCATGTGGTCCAAAAATAGAAATAAAACCGACTTAAGTCATTTTAACAGTGACATAAAAAAAATTATGATTTTTTAATATTTATTTCAAACAATTTATATTTTGACAATTCATCTTTTTGACATACAATCACTTTCTATATTAACAAAAAAGAAAAAGAAATCATAACTTCTTTATTTTACTTTGAGTATACGGCTTAAATTAAAACCATATCAAAGAATTAGAAATGCTTTTAAAATAATCTTATATTTTTCCAATGGATTGAGATGAAGAAATTTCTAATAATATCCACATCATTAATGAAACACCTCAATTAACACTTAAATTAAAATCAAACTCAAAAACTATGTCCAAAAACTAACAATACTCTTAAGATAATCCTTAATTAATAATTAAACTAAAATTGAACTCAAAACCATGTCCAAAAACCAACAAAAAAAAAAATACTTTTAACTAAGTTTTGCCAATGGGAAGTGACAAAGAAATTTCTAATAATATCCACACTATCAAACAACTTTATTTAGAAACAGATTAAAATTAAACTAAAATAAAATAAATAAATAAAA
This sequence comes from Dioscorea cayenensis subsp. rotundata, assembly GCF_009730915.1. Lineage (NCBI taxonomy): Eukaryota > Viridiplantae > Streptophyta > Magnoliopsida > Dioscoreales > Dioscoreaceae > Dioscorea > Dioscorea cayenensis. The sequence continues at coordinate 2,931,620 of NC_052487.1, forward strand.
ATATAGCAAATGATGTATTCAATACACCAAATTTCTCACCTAATAACTTGGATATGGTCCAACCGATAATCACGTCCCCTTGATGTCTAAAAAGACCATTTTGCCAATTTGACGATAATACCCTCATTAGGATTACTCCCTGATTATGACTCTTGAAGGCATTATCGTCCAAATAAGAAGTACATCGGACGGTCCTTCTCGGTAGTCCTGGCAGAAGGTGCCACCAGAGCCGTTGGATCGGTGGGGCCCTGTATATCAAAAACTAGCGTGAGATGGGCACGTGCCGGCCAAGCACTGGCACGTGAGGAACTCATCCTCGCACGTGCCAGCTTCAAGCCGTGGGTTTTTGAACGCTTTCTAGATAATATCGCGATATTTTGGATGCGTTCTTTATACCGTGGGCCGTGCCACGTGGACTTCCATTAAATCAACGGTGGCGATTGATGGACGGATTCTTGCTATCCATTTCGCCGGCATGGACTCATCTGGTATTATCTTAAAGATTCAAGGGTAAGACCGGAAATTCATAGTGTTTTGCTTGGATTCGTATATCTTTAAAAGGTTCTTTTACACATATGCCCCTACAAAAGTATGAACCAAGCTTTTCAAAGAAATTTTAAAATCCATTTTTTTTAAATGGTATTTTATTATTTTTTATTTTCCATAACATGTTTGTTTGAACAAGATTTTTCCAATAATAATAATAATAATAAAGGAAAAAATGTTAGTGGCAAATATATTTTATTTTTTCACAATCCCACGCAAATATCCATCAATATGATTGTAAGGCATCAAGAAATATAGATTTTTATGTGGAAATATGCCTTATAATCTACAAATTTTTTATATTTATCTATTATATTTTAGATGTATAATAATATGATAAAATTAAAAATGTATTTAACATAAATAATAAAAAAGCTCATAAATTTTATTTTAATTTTTTTAACAAGATATTAAACAACAACACGATAGCAACACCAATAAATTTTTAAGTTTTTATATATTAAACTATTAAATTGATTTTTTAAAAAAAATTACTTTTTAACACTTACACATATATGAAATTACTATTTTAATATATTTGTTTCATCATTTTATATGAATTTGAACTATGAATTAGAATTCAAATTTATTAAAAATTTAAATATTTATTAATTATATACTCCTCTTTCATATTAATTGTGATGTTTGAATTTTTTTAAAAAATTATTTATCATATTTAAGAGTTTTATAACAATAAGTAATTATTTTATGTTTTTCAAATTTATTCTAGAATAACAAAGTGGGGTGTGTACTAATAAGAGTAAATAACTTTGACAAGTTTAAAAACTGAGTTTTTTCTAAGAAACTTTAAATTTATTTTATATATAATTATAAAATAATACACATAAATTTCGTACTACTGCATTCGACTTCTTTCTAAAAAAAAATTACGAAATACACTAATTTTAGTTTATCATATTCTGACACATGTCCCATGTAATATTATTATATTTTTTTTATTATAATTAAAAAAATTTGTCAAATTTTAATAAGTTAAAACCAGGATATTTCTTGATTCGAGAATAAGAAGAGATGAGTTCATTGCATTCGCATACAAAGAAAATCTCAAATGGGTTTCTTGAAGTGTCACGGTTCCACAAATGTAAAATTACCAAATCACCCTCAATTCAATGCTTGCATGAGACGGTAGTGCCCGCAGACGAGGATTGCATGAATCCCGCGGTGGACATTATTGGAATTTACTGTTACTCAACTTTGAATCCCGTTTCCCCCAAATTCCCGTTTCCCACTAACACAACGGGCGCAGGAGCGGGAGAATCACACACGATGCACGTGAGCCCACACGATCAACCTCTCCTCCTGTGTCCTACGTGGCGTTCTATCCTCCTCTCGCCACGTGTCACCGACGTACAACCCCACCCCCCCTTATCAACGCCCAAGGCCCACTTCTCTCTCTCTCTCTCTCTCTCTCTCGTTCTCGTTCTCCTTCTCTTGCTTCGCCTTCTTCTCCTCGGGCTCTTCTGAGACGCGAAACCCTAAGAGCAAGAACACGGTCGAGAACCGGAGTTCTTGGATCCCGATGGCGACGCCTGGTGATGGAGTTCTTGCGCTCATTCCGCGGGAACCCCTGAATTCCATGGAGGCGGCTTCTTCTTCGTCTTCGACACCGGCTTCTTGTCTTGATAGCCCGGCGGAGAAGTCGCCAATTTTGATATTTTTGTTATTTCACAAGGCTATTCGTTCTGAGCTTGACCGGCTCCACCGCGCCGCGGTCGCTTTCGCTACTGATGGCCGTGGGGAGCTTGAGTCGCTCTCGGCGCGCTGCCGGTTCTTGTTTGCGATTTATAAGCATCACTGCAATGCGGAGGATGAGGTATGGTGATTTGGTGTTTGTGTTCGTTTGGAATGGTTAGGGTTTGTGTATTGATTTTATCTAGTTGTTGAATTGTGCCTGGTTAGTGGTTTGGAGGGTTTGTTGAAACGGAGAAGTTTCTCCCTTTTTGCGGTCAAGAAAATGATCAAGAAAATCTCCCCGAGAAAAATTTGCTCTTGGGGTGAACCCTTATTATTATTTGTGAGATCTTGAGGTGGATTTATATGGTTTAAATTTTTTATTCAAATTTTTACAATAAACGGGGGGAAAATCGAAATTTCCCATTTCAGGGTTTAATTCTTGGTTAGGGTGAGTTTCCAACTTGCAGGAGCATGAGAAAATGATGTTAGAGATAGTGAATTTTCTGCTGTGTTCTAAGGATTTGGGTGATTTATGTGGATAATATAGATGATTCCTCCCACAATTCATGTGTATTATTTGTGTACTAGTTAATGTCATGGATATCGCGAGATCATTATGTTGTTGGATAAATTGTTCCTTTCTCGCCAATGCATTAATCAAAATTTTATAATTTTGTCCCTGGTAATTTAACCAGACCTCCTTTTTAAAATTACAGGTTATCTTTCCAGCGCTTGACATACGTGTTAAGAATGTTGCAAGGACATACTCCCTGGAACATAAGGGAGAAAGCGACCTCTTTGATCAATTATTTGAATTGTTGAAGTCTGATATGCAAACTGAGGATACTTATCGAAGGGAACTTGCTTCCTGCACCGGAGCCATTCAAACATCACTTGGGCAGCACATGTCCAAGGAAGAGGAACAAGTGAGTGTTTCCTTCCCGTTATCTCATGATTGAAACTGTTTCACCTGTTATCATGACTTGATGATGTAAACTGGGCCAAGTTTTCCCCATGTAATGGTTAGTAATGTGTTATACATTCTGATGAATATACTTTGCTACTATGTTGATGTCACCATCTTTTTAGAGATCGGATGCCAAGATTCTTGATGTGATTTTATCTTTGCATGGTCCAATTATGAAAATCATATCTTTCATCATTTACTTTATGCCACTCATAGTGCGTTCTAAGGGCTTAGACCTATGAATCTCATACATTTGAGGGTTATCTTTTTTAAATCAATTGCTAGGCTACATTAACCCCATTTTGGAACTATGGTGTTGCTTGTGAAGCCTTTGATTCTTGGTTCTAGATCAACTTTACTGCATGTTTTAAATTTAGGATGCACTGAACGTCTGATATCCTCACTCCAGTTCACACTCATATTTTACTAGAAATTAGTTTGTTGTTGGTAATCTTTGTTGGCCTTAGTCTTTCCCTGTATTATACAATATTTGACTCTTTAGTATTATAGTGTTCTCAGTATTCTTATTCATATTCCATTCTGTTCTCTAACCGCTACCATTTGTCACAGGTTTTTCCGCTGCTTGTTGCAAAGTTTTCATTCCAAGAGCAGGCTGATTTGGTCTGGCGGTTCTTGTGTAGCATTCCAGTCAATATGATGGCTGAGTTCCTTCCATGGCTTTCATCCTGTGTTTCACCTGATGAACAACAGGACATGATAAAATGTTTGCACAAGATAGTTCCAGAGGAAAAACTCCTTCAAGAGGTGATGATTGTTGTCTTCATGCATTATTAACCTTTTCATATTTTAGAAGCTAGTAAACTTAGGTGTGATTTACTTCATGAAGGTCATCTTCACCTGGATGCAAGGGAAAAGCTCTGAAAATCAGTGTGAAGGTCAATGTAAGTTAAAAGGCTCCCTTGTTTCTGGGACTGGAAAGCTGGTTGATGAAACGGACAATCAGGTGTGCGTATGTCAGAATGCCAGGATAGGGAAGAGAAAATTTACAGACTCGAGCTGCAGTTCTGTTGCCTTAACTGAAGCACATCCAATTGATGAAATATTACACTGGCATAATGCCATTAAGAAAGAGTTGAATGATATTGCGGAGGAGGCAAGAAAAATACAACTGTCTGGATTTTGCTCTGATTTGTCTGCCTTCAACGAAAGATTGCAGTTCATTGCTGATGTGTGCATTTTTCATAGGTTGGTGCATTCTTAATTTTTGTATGTCTATGGTTCATTATCTGAAATTTGAAATTTGGAGCATTTATTGTCATTTCTGTATGCACGACCTTCTTTTCTGCAGACTGCCATCTTTACCTTATGTAATCCCATAATTTTAGTTATGCTGCTTCGTGCTCAATTAATGTTGGTTTGTCTCCTCATAGGAGCAAAACATAAACTAGGAAAAGAAGGAAGACAGAATGGATCTAGTAAAACATTCGATGACAACCTCTTTAGTGTTTAAGGTTAAATTGCTTGGGTTTCTTTTGGTTGAAAGTTTTTTATTTTTTTACTTTTGAGTGCATCTTTTCTGCAGTATTGCTGAGGATCAGGTTATATTTCCAGCAGTGGATGGGGAGTTCTCCTTTGTGCAGGAGCATGCTGAGGAAGAAAATCAATTCAACAACTTTAGGTGCTTAATTGAAAATATTCAGAATGCAGGAGCCAAGTCAACTTCTGCAGAATTTTATTCTGAGCTCTGTATGCATGCTGATCAGATAATGGCCACTATTCAGAGGCATTTCCATAGTGAGGAAGTTGAGGTATTTCCTTTTTATCGTCAACTTCATTTCTTATTCATGATTTTATTCAACTCTTTTAGTTAGTAATCTCTTGCTTATTATTCTTTTTAGGTTCTTCCTTTGGCAAGAATCCATTTTAGCATTGAGAAGCAGCGGGAACTTTTGTACAAAAGTATATGTGTGATGCCCTTGAAATTATTAGAGCGTGTTCTGCCATGGTTTGTTGCAATGCTATGTGAGGAAGAGGCTAGATCCTTTCTCCAGAATATGCAAATGGCAGGTTTGATTGTCTGTTTAGTGGTGCATTCTGGTTAATTTTGGTTCTCCATAGAGGCCTCTTTGTCCTAAAATGCTATTTTAATTTATGCAGCTTCAGTATCAGATACAGCTTTTGTTACTCTTTTGTCTGGTTGGGCATGCAAGGGGCGCTTTCAGGATGCCTCCAGACCTGGTAGGTTCACATGCTTGTCTTCAAGGGTGGCGGATGGGTGTGATTTAGACGCGGACAATGATATAGAAGAACAATGTCCTCGAGCATTTTGTGAATGTGCTTGTCCACTTCGCTCATGTGAATCATCAGTTCAGTGTATGGAGAATGGAAAGAGGCCAATAAAACGAGGCAATTTCTCAACACCTTGTTGTAATGTGGATGAAAGTGGATATTCAAAAACTGTGGACACCAAGAAACTGTCATGCAGCAATCAGCCTTGTTGTGTCCCAGGATTAGGGGTAAATGACCATAATCGGGGAATCAGCTCATTGGGTTCTAAAAATTCTCTTCGCTCCCTTTCTTTTAATACTTCTGCCCCATCTTTCGATTCCAGTCTCTTTTTTTGGGAGACTGATGTAATGTCTTCCAAAACAGGCTCAGTAAGGCCTATTGACAACATATTCAAGTTTCATAAAGCTATTCGAAAAGATTTGGAATATTTGGATGTTGAATCTGGAAAGCTTATTGGTTGCAATGAGGCCTTTCTCCGGCAGTTTAGTGGACGATTTCGATTGTTATGGGGTCTATACAAAGCCCATAGTACTGCTGAGGATGAGATTGTCTTTCCAGCTTTAGAATCTCGAGAAGCTCTGCATAATGTTAGTCATTCATACACTCTTGATCACATGCAAGAGGAGAAGTTATTCAAAGGCATATCTGAAGTTCTTTCAGATCTTTCAGAACTACATGAAAGAAGTGGCATCACTGACAATGATGCTGACAATGCCACTGGAAACAACTGTAGTTCTTCTGCCCATGATATTGATTTGATTAAGAAACAGAATGAGCTGGCTACAAAGCTTCAAAGCATGTGCAAATCTATACGTGTCACACTAGACCAACATGTTTTTAGAGAAGAACTGGAGCTGTGGCCTTTATTCGACAAATACTTCTCTGTTGAAGAACAAGACAAAATAGTTGGGCGTATAATTGGATCAACAGGAGCGGAAGTTCTCCAGTCAATGTTACCATGGGTAACTTCTGCCCTTACACTGGAGGAACAGAACAAGATGATGGACACCTGGAGGCAGGCAACCAAGAACACTATGTTCAATGAATGGCTAAATGAATGGTGGAAGGAACCACCTATATCTTCACCACAGGATGAAACTTCAGAAGGCAGCAGTAGCAGTGTTCTTTCAAAAGGTGCTTAAGTTTATTTTTATGTACTTCTAACATGTTTTGTATTGCTTGGTGGCTGTTGGATTGTCTGGTGTTTTTTTCCCCTTACCTGCAAGGTTCTAGAATTGTGTCTTTTAGGAATATGCTTTTAATTTGTGTTCTTATAGGAGTGGAATACTCAGAGAGCATTGACCAAAATGATCAAATGTTTAAGCCGGGCTGGAAGGATATATTCCGCATGAACCAGAGTGAACTTGAGTCTGAGATAAGGAAGGTTTCACGAGATCCCACACTTGATCCACGGCGAAAAGCATATCTTATTCAGAATCTTATGACAAGGTAAGATTTAGATGCAAATAAGTACTACATTCATGACTTCTTTTGCAGCTCGCCTGTTAACTTTGCTAATTAGACCATGAATTACCCATAGTCGATGGATAGCCGCTCAGCAGAAGTTGACTCAAGCAACAACAGATCAATGTGTGGATGGAGAAGATGTGGCTGGGTGTTCTCCATCATTTCGAGATTCAGAGAACCAGATATTTGGTTGCGAGCATTACAAGAGAAACTGTAAACTTGTAGCAGCTTGCTGTAATAAGCTGTACACATGTAGGTTCTGCCATGACAAAGTCAGTGATCATTCAATGGACAGGTAAGTATATTATTTTCTCTATGGTCAGTATAATGCGCATAAGTATAAATATGTATTTGGATTTACATATATTGTATATTATATTTACATACATTATTATTATATATATTAACAAGTGTAACTCTAACAAGCTTGGTACTATCATTTATTAGAGTCTAATCGTTTTTGGATTTAGGATCACTAAACAACTTTCACCTTTTTAAGTTGGTAAGATTTGATTGTTCATCTGAAAGAAAATTTATTCCATTGCATGGTAAAAAACTAAGTGATTATTCAAATTCTTAATGATATTTTGATGTAACCCCATAGAATCATTCATGTGTCGCAGAGCTTATGAATATTCTATTTATTTGATATCTCTTGAATTTCTTTATTTTTGCAGAAAAGCAACAAATGACATGATGTGTATGCAATGTCTGAAGATCCAGCCAGTTGGACCTTCCTGCAAAACACCTTCATGCAATGGGTTTCCAATGGCAAAATACTATTGCAGTATCTGCAAATTTTTTGATGATGAAAGGTATTTATGTGGAAACTTTCCTGAATGTTTTGTTTTTTTAGAACATGAGCACACACGAACTCATCATGGATGTCTGCTGTGTTAACCATCTGCTGTCATAAAACGGTTGTGCTGTGTGGCTCATCTTATCATTCTTCCAGAATTTTTATTTTGCATCTGCATCCTTTAGTGATTAAACCAATAATATATCTTGCTTCAGACCTTTTTAGGATACCTTGTTCTTGGTAATGGTCTACAAGACACAATTTAATGTCTGAGTAAGTAAATACGTAGTCTGAAGCTATAAGAAATGCACGATATTAATAAGAATAAGCCTTAAATACTTACGGTGGGTGAATTATAAAGTCCTGTAATTTTGGTTTCTTTCTATAAATGTCACTTATTATTTTAAGTGAATCCAAACACAAGAGACCACCATTGTCTAAATACTTCATATGGTAATGAGTGCCCACTGGCAGCAACTGACTGACAGGAAGAGGAAATGCTAGGTGCATATGATGTACATTTTCATGAAAACAGTTAAGAATGAAGTTCTTAATTCTTGTTGCTGAGGTGTATGTGTGTGACATGGAGAGCTAATGAGTTTTATTTTACATATGAGGTGCTATATAATGATATGCTCTCTAATTATCTAATGTTTGTTGTATTATGCTAATCTCAGGTCTGTTTACCATTGTCCTTTTTGTAATCTCTGTCGTGTTGGAAAAGGACTCGGTATCGACTTCTTCCACTGCATGAAATGCAATTGCTGCCTTGGAATGAAATTATTAGAGCACAAATGTCGTGAGAAAGGTCTGGAGACAAACTGCCCTATCTGTTGTGATTTTTTATTCACATCAAGTGCAGCTGTCAGAGCTTTGCCTTGTGGTCATTTCATGCATTCAGCTTGCTTTCAGGTCTACCAGAATTTCTTGTTATATATACATATATATGTTTCTTAATGCACATGCAAGGATACAAATAATCTATCTTGGCCTTTACAGTTTCTTTGGTTGCTCAGATTTGGTCTCATGTGTAGTACTTAACCCATTTGTTAATACAAACTTATGTCTATGTGCATAGACTATGCAGTGGTACTAGATTTGTGCAGGTCAAGCTGATATTTCTTATTTTTAAATTTTGGTTTTGTTTAGGCATACACTTGTAGCCACTACACCTGCCCAATATGCAGCAAATCCTTGGGAGACATGGCGGTAAGCATCTTTTTATTCCTCTGCCCTAATTAAAGAACCAATATAACCGGATTTTATTTTATTGTGAGTCAGTACGTCAAAGTTGCCTGAACCATAAAAGTTCACCATATAAACTATACATTAAGATCAATGTACGATCTTGGTTGACAGTTTTCATTGATTTGTTATACAGGTTTACTTCGGCATGCTTGATGCTTTGTTGGCAGCAGAAGAACTCCCAGAAGAATACAAAGAAAGATGTCAGGTTTGGTTTTTTTATTATCAATGGTTCCACCCTTAATCTTAAATTGATTTTTAAACCTATATTGCCTGAACTTAATGTATCATATATATCTGCATGCATGTGCAGGACATACTATGCAATGACTGTGATCGGAAAGGCCAATCTCGGTTCCACTGGTTGTACCACAAATGTGGTTTCTGTGGCTCATATAATACCAGAGTAATCAAGACTGACACAAGCAGTTGCTCACCATCAAACCAATGAAGGAATTGCTTTCTTTAGATCTTCATTTTTCCGGTGTGAATATGCTGTTACTAGCGACCTGTGATCATAAATAGCTGAGCTGTGTGATTTGCAAGGTATGAACATAGTCGATCCATTTTTTTTCCTCTCTAGATGGCATTGTCTGGTCCCCAAAATTCAGGCATCCCTTATGTAGGATCAGATCATAAAATTAGCTCCTGCTCTCTACTAATACGGGATATTGTAGTCAATCATCGCCCACAAGTGCTCCTTCTGATGTTGCATATTGTAATCATATCATTTAACGTGTGATTATTCTCTATGGTAACAGGATCTTCTCAGGGCATAATTTTTTTTGATGTTCAAAGGTGCATTTCTTCTCCATCTTTTATGCAGGCTTTTTTTGTGTTATTGTGATGCTTGTTGTTACAATGTAGTCTTGCTTTAATTGTAGACAGGAGGATCTAATGGTTACCTTAGCAGTTACTATATATTGTAGACTGTGGCCTCTATTTGGGTTGGAAGCATGAAAATTTTGTGGTGTTTTAATTTGCTCTGGAGATTTTGTTTTTTCAACTAAAGTAATTTTAAGTAAAAATGATATTTTAAATTAAAATTATGATTTTGTGATGGTATGATTAGTGTTTATTAGTGTTAATTTTTTTTGTAATGAATTAATTAATTAATTAAAAGGAAATTTGAGAAAAGTTTAGAGGGAATGTAGATTATGCTAAGGTGCTGTTCGGTTAGGATATATAAGATTATTTCTTAAATTTGGAACTTCATAAATTAGGTTGGGAATATTACATTCAGGGAATCGGAATCGAATGATTGGTTCACGTTACTGGTAGTTTGGTAATGTGATATTTCGGGCGGGTAGTGGTACACGTTTGGGACAATATGTGAAGTTTTTTTGTTTAATCATTGTAGCTTTTAAATTTAATAAAATCAGGAAAACATCAATTTTTTTATTTAAAGAATAAGAAAGTAACACGTTTTTTTCCGTTCTTTTCGGTTGAAGATAAAAAAAAAAAGTTGAGTTTTTATTTATTTTTTAAATATTGGTGGGAAGATTTAGATGTATTTAAATTAATTAAATTCGATTTAATTAATATTAATAAAAATTAAATAATTTAAAATTAATTGTTTTAATAAGACATTTATTATTAAATAATTTTAATATTTAATATATTTGACATAAATAAGAGTATTTTAATAAAAAATCAATTGATAATGTAAAATTATCAGTTAATTAAATCTTAAAAATTAATAATATTTCCATCAATATAATTTAGAAATCACATGTAGCCACTGGTTAAGATACTTTTATTTATATATGCCATAACATCTTTTATATATTTTAAAATGAATTAATGTAATCTTGAATCCCAATCTGCATGTGAGCGTTTACATAGAATTAACAGAACCTAAACACCAGTATGTCTTATCTCAAATATCACACTTTAAACATTTTTATACAAAATCACATTCACCTTTCTGAAATTATTTATTAAAAAAAAATTCTTATCTTAAATGGAAAAATAAGGCAAACCCTTATTCCAACTTTCCAGAGAAGTTTTTATACCCATACAATCTCTACTAGGGAATTCTGGTGGATGTCATAAACCAAACAGCCCCCTAAGTCTATCTCTTAAATGATGCATTTCAGATGCAATTGAAAAGTACATATTTGGTTTACCTCATTCTATTTCACTAAACAGAAATTATTCCACTAGATGTAAAAGCAAAAAAGCACAAGCATAAGAATGAATCAGCTAGTGAATGATATAATCAAATCCTAAAATAAATATTGAACCCATCTATAAGTGAAAATAAGGTTTCTTTCAGCAGCTTTCTTAATACATGCACCTGCATCCCTTTCCTCTTTATTTCTTTCATAGGAATCGATTTATCTGCCATTAGGTTTGGAGTTTGCCATTCATATTCAATAACACAATCAGAGATGATGAGAAGAAACAAGCAAAGGTATATCATCATATGTGCAGGGAGGATGACACTAGTAATGCTCCAATTCTAGCTAGATCTGAAACACAGACTAGTTTAAAGATAATGCAACATATGGCACTGTTGGAACAGAACATGGTTGTTGAATCATATAAGAAAATCTATGTTGATACAAAATGCAAGCTGAAATTCAACAACTATTGAAACTAGGTTTGAATATCAGGCTTTGGATCAAACTATTACTGATGCCTCACCCTTAGCATTTCCTGAAGCTGTTCTTCCTGGTTTCTTAGTTCAAAAAAACAGATTGATCTCTTCCTCCTTGAGGTTTATGAATTCCTCAAGGAAATCATCCTCCATTTCAGGTGGTAGCTGCAGAAATACAAGTGAAGTCATCAGCCAAATAAATCACTTGATTCATAGGCAACCATGAGTTGAGAGCATGAAGAAGACTGTAGGTACTTGTGGTACACTACTGATGCCTGAACCTGGAGCCATATGTCCAGAAGGCAGTGGTGGTGGCCCTGGCAACTGAGTTGCAGGCATTCTGTTTTGAGGCAGCGTGGGTGCCCATGGTGCTCCTTGAGCTCCAAAGACAGCATTCATATGTGCACTCCTTATGATAGAAATGTTGGAGGTTAGCCCTTGTTTACGTAAGTTCATTTAAAGCATAGTTATTTGCCATAAATATAAAAACCAACTACCATAGAAAAGTTCCATCCTACTTCCTAAACTTGTATGAACAAATTTTTAATGAGAAACCATAAAAACTTGTTCACATATATAATGAGTCAAATTTGTGCCAGGTTCAAGAATGTAAATGAAAATTAATGGCCACTATGAACCTTTGGTGCATTACAGGAAAGTCGTTGAAACTGTGAGTTAAACTAGGCTTCTTAGAAAATGGAAGACTATAGATCTGGATTATGTTGTCTGATTCCCACTAAACTGGTTAACCTAAAAATCCCAGCTAGAAAATTAATAAGGATGTGAGAAATATCAGACAAAAACATGATGGCATGAGCACCATCCCAACAACATGATGGCATGAGCCTTATCTGAGGCATTATCCATTTAAGATCTTTTCATCCATTTCTATGATAAAAATCAAACACCAAAAACAAATAAATCCATGTTTTTATATCACTAAAACTAAAGAGCACCACCCTTTATTTCTTTGTAACCTCATCCAAAAACATGCGAAAAAAAAAACACAGCTGCATTGTAACGTCAATCAGATAATTTACAGCGGGGGATATTTTGCATTGGACAAGATAATATCTTAGGGCATGCCCATTTCAAGGTATCACCCATGAAACATATTATACAACTTTCACTCTTTTTGATTAGCAACTTTTAGTGTTCATGTTTTTTAGTTTGGCGAAATTCTTATTTACCCCACTTCTAACTAATGTAATTCAAAGTATTTAGAAATCTCCAGTTTTAATAAAGAAACATACCGAATTTAAGTCACTTCCTTGTTTCTTCTGTCCACTTAATTAAAAAAAAACTGATATTTGTTTAAAATTAAGTAAATAGAAGAATTAAGGAAATAAAATGGCTACGTCTACTTTGCATATTAGTTTATTGACCTCTCCTACTCCATTTTTCCTACTTTTTATCTCAATGAAACCAACACCTATAATACTAAGAAGAAAGCATCATCCCTTATAGATTTAAAGTCAAATATATAACTTTTTGTAAAAAGTTAACATTATACTTAACTTTATTTATTTAATCCTTCCATAGAAGGTCTTCAAGGTAGAATAGTTTTTAGTTAGCCAAACAATAACAATGTTTTGGAATTGGTATTAAAACAAACAAGGACCATAATTTTCTAAAAGAATGGTAGAGAAGCAAGCAACCAATAATTTAAATTGTGCCAATAGAAGGTCCTCATGGAGTTGAAGCTTGCAAGGTGCCCTCCACCATCCTTAACCATTAACTTATGACTTTCTTACCGTGAGCACCTTCTTCCCTTCTCTATCTATTTATTGATGCCATATCAATGGAAAGGAAGATTTTCATGCACATGAAGCACGATAAAAGCGTATCACAATAAAAAAAAAAAAATGTATCAATATATAAAATATTACCTTATAACCATGCAGTTGGTGTGGTGGCCTGCTTGGTGACCAAGGACAAGACAACCTTGGGGGAAAGAAGGTGATCATCCTCTACCACCTCCTGCCTGAATAAACATGAACAAAATCTCTTAATGTCTTCATGTTATAAGTTAAAAAATTACATAAAAAGTTTTGGAGCTCGGACACACTAAATCACCTGAAAAATAGGATGTGATTGCACAGCTGATGGTTGATAACACAGATTGTGAGACATCTGCAGATGTCTCAATGGCCTTGGTTCTTGGAGCAAAGGTGGATGGGGTGGCTGAGACACTTGAAGCATTGGGTTGTGCGGAGGAGATGCAGGGGCACAGGGAAGAGGCAGAGCAGCAGCAGATTGTTGGCAACCTGCTATATCATTTGCACTTGCATTGACTCGCCGAAGCGGGCCATTGGAGTCAGATAGTTTTGATAATATTGAAGGCTTGCCACCTTCTGAGTCAGCTCTACCAATAGCTCGTATTGGTTCTATTGCATCTGGCTGTGATCTTTCACTAGTCTTACAAAATCCGCATCCGAATCCGTTAACAAGCTTTTGACTTTTCAAATACCGAACCAAAACTAACATTTCAAAATCATAATTTTTTAATTATATATATATATATATATATAATTATAATATTGTCCTTGCAGCGAGAGCCCAGCAAAACAAAAAAGGCCGCAAAATTCAGGTTGTTTTTGAGTACTTTCTATACGTACACAAAAATAAAATTTGTTGAAAGTTATTTTTTTTATACAAAAAAAAAAAGAAAAAAGAAAATCCCCAAAAGCCTCTTCTCTCATCTTTCAGTGATTTCACTCAACCCACCAGACATACGAGTTGAGTCACCACTAACAAAAGCTTTATCACTAAAGAACATTACTTGCTCTTGCTTTGGTGGAGCAATGAGAAAAGGCTTTGGAGGCATTTGAATGGCTTCTAATCTCCCATTCAACATCTCTATCACTGTGCTTATTGAAGGGCGATCCACAGGGTTTGTTTGAATGCACCACAACCCAACCATCACCATTTTCCTTGACACACTGATATCAAAATCAACAACAGAGTCATCATCAATTTGTTCCATGTCTTTCCACTTGTTCATCTGTTCATATATCCAGTCAGGAAAGTAAATTTCTTCTCCTTCTTCAGTCTCCCTTGTTATGTTTTCAGAAATACAACTGCTTCTCCCAACAATCATCTCAAGCAACAACATACCATAACTATAAACATCTGATTTATGTGAAACACCTCCAAGATTTCTCATGAACACCTCAGGAGCAATGTAACCGATCGTTCCACGAGCACCACCCGTCAACGGCACAATGCTGTCCTTTTTAGAGTGGAACTTTGCTAAACCAAAGTCGGAAATTTTGGGATGGAAATTGGAGTCTAGTAACACATTGTGTGGCTTTATGTCTAGATGCAAGATCCTCTTGTCACATCCCTGATGAAGATACTCTATGCCTCGAGCAACACCGATGGCGATTTCGAGCAATTTTTGTTCTCCAATTTTGGCTTTATCATCCTTTTTACTTAGGAGATCACCGAGTGATCCATGTGGCATGAATTCATAGACCAGAGATCGATGCAAACCATCAAAACAGTATCCTAAAAGCTTTATAATGTGTACATGGCGAATCATGCCAATTGTTGCAACTTCATTGATGAAATCTCTACTGTTATGGCTAGACTTGTCCAAGACCTTCACAGCAATGAACTGGCCGGTTGGTAGCTTTCCTTTGTAGACATTACTGTAGCCACCGCTACCCAGCTTGTGCTTGAAACCATCAGTCATTTTCTTGAGTTCAGAATATGAGTATTTAGTAGTCAACGTTGATTGGTAAGACTTAATAAACTCCTTAACATCAATACTATCAGTTCTACTCAGGCTTAAGTTCCTGGAACTTCGAAATACTGACATTGCTCTTGCTCTGAATTTCCATAATACCATGAGTCCTACCAGAAAAATGACAACAACGGGGATCACAATGCCTGTAGCCAAATGAAAAAGATGAGGCTGATGACCGGTGTTAGATACACCACGATCTTAATGTATCTTGCATTATATTAGACTAGTTTCTCGTATATATATCACATTACCTCACATAATTGTATTTGTGATTTTATTTAACATAACATTAAATTCGTTTATGTCTTTTATTTTAATAAAAGTTAAAGTGCACCAACTGTCCATGAACTAACCCAAAAACATTGCAAGTTGGTCCATCTATTGAACTCCATTCTCAACATGGCAAAAATTTACTAAGCCACTATTTTTTTTTTATTTTTTTTTTCATGGATGTTGCAACATCAGTATAGAGAAGTCCTTTCTATTAAACAAACCAACATGATTGTTAATGAGGCAGCTTAAAACATATGCTAAGGAGAAAATTGAAATTTTAAAAATCTAACATGGCAGCTGATGCATTGCATGACAAAATTCTTGATAGTTGATACACCACAATTGGAGTTAAAATGAAGGGATAAACTCAAACACAAGGGCATAGTTCAAGAACCAACTTGCAATTTTTTTGGGTTCAGTATATTGGTACACTTTTACCTTTTAATAAACAAGATGACAAGTAATAAACAGACTAAATGAATGATCAAGTTTCTATTTTCTATAACACAACATTAATCTAGTTCATTTATGTTTTTATTTTTTAATAAACAAAATACAAACAACAAACAGCAAACAAGTGATGTGTGAAGTTCTAATTTGTTTTTACCTGCAATGATCTTCAATGAATTGGACCTACACAAAGATGAAACCACAGAGAGACATTCAATTCAACAAACACAAAATTCAAACAAGAAACTTCAATCTCAGAAAAATGAAACCAAGAATGAATTCAAGATTAGATCATGCACATTACCTGTTTGAGGCTGGTCCTCCACTGACTCCACATACATACGGGCCTCCACTGACTACACCTCCATCCTTGCAAAAACACAAGACTTGTTCTGTGCTCCGGTTATACCCACAGTGACCGCCAGCAGCCTCACAGTCCCAACACTCAGTGAAGTTGGGCCACACAAGAGAAAACCCCTCCTTCACCACAAAGTTCACATCTTGCAGCTTGCTAAGGTTAGCTTTCACAAGGTTGGTCTGCTCGATTGGTAAACCAGCATGAGAGCAAGAAGAAGGTAAAGATTCATTCCCACTCTCAGCCCCTTCAAGGACGTAGAGGCTCTGATTGCCGTCGCATCGGGCGTAAAGCAGGGCTTCGGTGGGAGAGACTGCGCCATCGCAAAAGCTGAGATTGAGAGTGGTCTTCCAGTAAGGGAGCTTCAGAGGGGTGAAGTTGACGGTGGGGAGGAAGTGCGATTTGAGATTGGAGCAGCTGTTGGAGCTAAGGGCTTGTACAAGTGCGGTGTCGGAGAGGCTAATCAAACCATCAGAGTAGTAGATTGCTTTGACGGAGAAGGTGATGCCGGAGAGAGTGAGGGAGGGAATAGAAGTGGAGTGATCGCAATAGATCTCGTAGCTGGTAGGGCTGCAGAAGGAATCGGAGGAGGAGAAGGGGAAGGAGACGGTGACGTTGCCGCAGGTGGAGGGGCCGCACTTCTCGTAGTAGAAGGAGGCGCTCTGCGCCGCCATGGATGGAGCTCGGAGAAGAAGGAGAAGGAGGAGGAGATGGATGGGGAGATCCATGATGATGAGGAGGAGAAGGAGATGTTGGGAAGGATTTGGGGTCTCATGGTTTGATTGTTGATGATGTCGTTGACCATTAGGGTTTCAGTCAGTGTGTGGAAAAAAAGTAGGTAGGGTTTGATTAATCAAAGAAGAAGAAGAAGAAGAAGAAGACGGCAATGAGCAAAATCTTGAGAAACTCTCAAGAGAGAGCAATGGCGACCGGAATCTTGTGAGCTTTTGAATTGGACTTCGTCAGAGTTCATCTTGATCATTCATGTTGCCTCGAGATATGTTCTCTCCATCTAGTGATTTTAAATTTCAATATTTTGTGGTAATTTGAATTTTATATCATCCAATGAAATCACATAGGGATTGGTTCATAATTGAGCAGCGGTGTCAGTGTGTTACCCACACATGCTCTGAAAAGTGTTATCGTAAAAGATTTGAAAATACCACGTGGTCTATTGGTAGCTAGATACTCAATTTAATTTTTTATAAATGATGAGAATTCGAATCTTAGGTGATGATACAATTTTGAAAATGTAAGTAGTGATTATGTGCGGGGGGTCCCAGCGTCTATATGTGCATGGGCCTCGCTTCCGCTTGTTCTGTTTATGCACGCCTATGTTTTTTTTTAATGGTTTAGCCGTGCATTTTGGTATCACCTAATGAAAACACATAAATTAAATAATTAAATTCTTCATCGACATATATGCCTCTAATTATAATGTATTTATTGTATTTATTAAAAAAAACAATTAACTCAATGGCGGAGGAGATTTATTTTTTTATTTAGCTTTTTAAGTATATTTTTCTAAATGAAAGTGAGTGATTCATACGAAATTGATGGATTAATAAAATAATTAAAAAATTAAATTAATTTTGTATTCGTTAACTTTATAATGTTTGCATTATTTGATAAAAGTAACCAAAGGCCCTCCTATCTTTATGAAATCTCCAATTAATCCTTACTTTCCAAAACTTAATTTTTCCATCAAATAAAATTTTAATATAATTAAATTTGGGATTCTAAATTCAAAATGATAGAAATTACACTGTAAAGTAATATGTTTCATAAAAATGATCTGGAGAGGATTCGATAGTTTTCATAAAAAATTTATAAACGGAGATTATGATCAGAATAAAAAAAAAACAAGTAAAATAAACCCAATAAAAAAAATATTTTAAGAAATATATTAATTTATTATTAGTCAAAGAAAAAAAAGAAAAGAAAAATAGAAACACATATAACATCAACAATGTCCATCACCACCAAAATAGAACATATTTCTTTCAACATCTCGAGTCTCAACATAATTTCCAATCTCATAACAATCAGGGTAAGTTTCATGTTCAAATGTATCACTTGGCTTCAAATCCAGCAACTGATTTTGCTCATTAACATATTGAACTCTCTTGAAATAACATGCTGAACCAGCGCCCAGTTCAGCCAGTAAGCCACTTCCCATTGGTGGTCTGTCAGTGCCTGAATATCCTACAACCCCACCAAATTGAAGCTGTGTGGCATATTGACCCAAAGTGCTGAATATATTGCTTGGCCAATACCCAATTGCCTTTTTTTCCTTTCCCAATATAAGCCACCAATTTTTAGTTGGTTGATCCTGTTGCAAACTCAAAATTATTTATTGGCTTGAGTATAAAACTCCAAAATAATGATGATGATGATATTTTTAAGGACTAAAATGAATAATAATTTTATTTTCTATGAAAATTTTTTTCTTTGATCTTCCGGGTAAAGACTAGAGTTCTCCAACTAATGGGATAATGATGGTCCTATAATAGGATAAAGCTCTCTTGCTAGTTTTACTTTCTCTACTGAGGCATTAGAAGCTCTATCAGAGGGTAAATCTCACTCACTAATTCTGCTTTCCCCCCTTAGCAAGGTTCCGGGAGAGATGTTAAATAAAGTAATAGGGTCCTAAAAAGGGCTAGATCTTTGTTGCTAGTTCTAACCCTGACTAACAAGGTATTGGGAACATTATAAGTGAGTAGCCCTCTCATAGTGGGTGTTTTTTTATATAGATTAAAATTTAAACTCAAAATCGTTTGCTTAAATGACCAAAATCTCTATCATTTCGACTAACATTTCGACTAACGCATATTAAAAATTTAAGTTAAACTTAAACATATTTATCGAAAAAAAACTTATATAATAATAAAAAAAATAAAAGGTAAAAAAAAAGTTTTACCAAGTAAATATAGGTGTCCAAACTATACTGTTGGCCATGAATTATGGAGAGAGGGCCAATAGGCGTCCCAACAGGTATTTCACTACTAACTTGAACAAAACCAGGGCAAACAACATCATGACATCCTGTTCCATGAAAGCCATCATTCTGAAAGATAAAACATTCCATTTATGATTAATTTTATATTTTTATTATCATGAAAACCTTGAATAAATAAATAAATAAACCTCATGCATAATTAAAGACTTACTGTCCATGCAGTTGATAGCCTGGTTTGACTATCTCCATATAACCTTGGCTCTACCTGCACAATATGTAACTCCATTATTCATCAGTTCATGGTGTATATATATATATATATATATGCAAATATTTTTATATAAATTATGAAAAGAATTAATGAGGGAGAGAACTTAATTACACTCCATCCAGCAGACAAAATATTGAATTGATGTTTGTCCATACTGTTTTCAAGCCAAATCAAGCTGGAACTATACTGTGGTGCTTTCACTTGAGGGAGACCATAAGCACCAATGGATGCAAATGCACCATAAAACTTGAATGGTTTGTCATCCGAAGTCATCAACACAGCTAACTATATATAAATAATTAAATTAAACACCTACATAAAAGAAATTATTGGTAGAAAATTAAAATAAATAAATAAATAATTACGTCTTGATATTTAGGATCATCATTAGAGTTGGAAAGAGAGTGCATCATGATCATCTTCTTCTTGTGTTTCAAGGATGATCTCATTCTTATAAGATCATCCTTTGTGACTCTCTTTATTGGAACTGTTCCTTAAGGACAACCTCCATCTTTCAATCCAATTTCTATTGATGATGATGAAATGCCATCAAATGCTCCGACTGGATAAGAACTTGGTCTTAACTGCATATATATATATATATATATATATCATAAAATTAAGAAGAGTTGCAAATAATAAAAGAAGAAGATGACAAAGAGATGACCTGAAGTTTATGATCCTTAAGAGATGGATGATCAAAGGCTGGTTGCTTGTATATGTCCACACAATCATAAATATCACCATTATTATCCTATGAGATTAATTAGTATTAGAGTGATAATAGTTAATGATGAGATAATTAGTAATAATGGTTAATTACTTACCACCAAGGTCTTGATGGCTGGTTTGTTGAGAAGCTTGAGTTGTCTCTCAAGCTCCATGTCTTCATCAATGGTGAGGTTATTACAATTCTCACTAGAGAGCACAAAGCTTGGGTGAAGAAGGCAAAGAAATAGGAACACTAGCATCATCTCCAATATCTATATATCCAATGTTTTTCTTTCTTTAACCTTTTGACCTTTACATGTATGTATGCATATATATATATATATATATAGCATTGAATTACATTTATTGTTGTTGCATTTATGAGTACGTATTTTTGGATAGTATGTAACAAATGAAAAGTTAATGCATGACCATATATATATATACACACAAGAGGAACATACTGAGCGCAGATCACCAAAATGTATTTAATTAGCTTTGTCAAAGTTATATATATATATATATATATATATATATATATATAGAGAGAGAGAGAGAGGGATTGCGTCTTTACAAAGCTCCGAAAAATTAAATTCTATAAATATATACACGACCATTAGATTTCAATCCAACGGCCGTAAAAAAAAAAAATCTAAAAAACTTACCTTAAAAACACTATAAGTAAAATCAACAATTTTAAGAACCTTCAAAACCGCAAATAAAGAGCATATTAGCATAAAAATATCAGTATGTGTATATGGCCCCAAATCACCAAACATATTTGATAAATTCAACGTTATATGTCATTCGTCAGTAAATCAATAAACTGATTAACGGAATTTAAATATCAAACTTCTATAAAATTACATGCCTTATACCCAAACCCTCCCTTGGTAAATTACTGCTTCCTATTGGTGGCATATCATCACTTTGTTTCCAACCTTACCATCAAAATCAAGGCGGTTTACATGATCACTTAATCTGGTGAAAATTTTATGAGACCAATAACCCACTAGTGTAATATCTGGTCCATATACAAACCACCAATCCATAGTCATTCATATAATATATATATATATATATAATATTAATAATCATAATTTGTATGAACAGTAATATTATTTATTTACTTTTATAAAATTCTACCTACAATATTTAAAATAAATTCAATAAAAACAACAAGATTATTATATTAAATAAAATTTTTGTTGGGTAACTATAATAAATAATATGGCTAACTAAACAAGGATCTTCAAATATTTTGTTTTAAAATTTTATATTTAGATATATTTTTTTATTGAAGTTATCAATACATTATTATCAATTTTTTAGGATATTAATGTAAAAAATATTAATAATAAATATAAAAAAAATAAAACCATTAAAAATATGCTATTGCTATTTCAAAATCTCTAAAAACAATCATTACAGTTTGTGAGTTTTCTTTCTTCGCTCAATCTTTTTTGGCTTTCGAGTTTATATTTTATTTTTCATTATAAAGACTTATTATGTATTTTTTAAAATTTGTTTTATATCTGAATTAATTTGGTTAATTTTTTGTGATTTTTGTTGTTTAACAATATTTGATATTTATTAAATAATTATTGGATATTTGTTAAATATTTGTTTGATTATTTGTTATGAATTTTATTGTGAAAATGGTTAAATATTTGTTGTGATTATTTGCTATAAAAAAATTGATTATTTATAGATTGTTTGTTAAATAATTATTGTATAAAAGAATTTATATTGTGAATTTGTACTAAGTCAATTTTTTTAATTATATTATTTGTCAATTTAGTGTTTAACTGTTAGTTGAGTTATTTGCTATAATTATGATAGGTTTTTTTAACACCTAAACTAAATTTCTTATTGATTATTATTTTCTTAAAGTTATTTAATATTCATAAAATTTTTATATTTTATTTCTAGTTCCGCCGTTGCACTCAAGGCCTCAACAAATATTGGTTATTTTGTTTTAAGGGTAGTTATATATATATTTGATTTTCTCAATATAAAATATGATTGAGATTTTCCATTAATTTCAAAGATACTAATTACTTGGTATCCTGCTTCGAGCTCACGAGTTTCTCTTTGAGCCAATGCTCTAATCTTTTTTTCCCTCTCACATTTCGAAACCTAATTTATTTGTTTTGATCATCATATTAAACTGATTTTTTACTTTTTCAAGCATTTCATTCTGTAAAATTTCTATACATACTTGCTTTGTTTTTTTAATATATTTATTTAAATTAAATTTGGGTTTAAATTATTTTAATAATAATATAAAATTAAGCAAATTTAAATAATCATATCATCTAATTCTATATTAATCCTAATTTAGATAATAATTTATTTTTAATTTTAAATGGAGTTAATCTTTTACATCAGTTATATAAAATCTATCACTAGGGATCCCGATCTATGTTCTTCTTATAGATACCTAACCCCATCAATTCAAGAGTTGATCACAATCTCATCGAGGTATAGGTATGTATTAAATTTATCATATATTAAATGTCATATTGATAATATTAAATTCTTTGCATTAGAAAGTTTGTTCTAATAAGTTCATTAGATTTAGGAGTATTGAATCTTTTACTGTGTTTACATGTCAATGTTAATGGATTATATAGATGTATTTTTATGAAAAATTTAGTGGAAAAATCAATTTGCTTCTTTTGAGGTTTTAAACGGAATTCTAAAGTTGAGGTTTGTGTTTTAATTATTTGCTCAATTTTGTGATGTTTTACTCTTTTTGTTATTCAATTCCGAAAGAATTTGAAAAACCTAATTAATTCATTTACAGTTGCGCTTTCTCTTCTTTCTTCGTGATTATGATTTTAAAAATTTAGTGTTTGTGAGGCCTCAATAATCAATATAATGTATAGAACATTATTTTCGTAACAAGCAAATAATTTTTGAGAAACCATGAAAAATTATAAAACCTTTTGCATGAGAAAATAATCATACTTTATTTTTTTAATTTTAATTTTTACAAAAATAAAAAATTCTTTTGTATCATATACATGAATTTAGTTTATATATATATATATATATATATTGAAGGACATTTATTAAAATCCAGAGGATTAAAAACTAAATAAAATTATCATCTAAATATGGATTTTGTGGAATTTCAAAAGTAAACTAATTGTTTATTATTACTAAAAATTTTAAAAACCTCATTAAAAATTTTTTTAAAAACCCAAATTATTTTGGGTGATATATATGAAGTTCAATTATGATTATAATTTGATTAGAGTTGGTTTAAGATGAGATAATAATTAGGAAATATATACAGAACTTTTAATGGTATTTTGATTATGGTTAAAAATTGATTAGGGCTAAATAATTAAAAATCAATATAATAAAACTTGTTTCTCATCCCTCATTTCACTTCTTTTTTTTCTTGGGTGTGTGGTTCAATCACCTTTGATGCGCGTTTGTTTTCCTCTATTTTTTGTTTTGTTTTATTATATATGTTTTTTTATTGTAAATTAAAAAAAATTATCGTAAATTCATAACAGGTATATCCTATTATAATTGAAAACATGCTAGGCCATTGGCTGGGACGAGAATTAATATGTGCAGTTTAGTTATAATTATTTTATTTTTAAAAGCAAACTATATATATAAATCCCCGTGACGTTTTGGTGATTTTCACAAATACGTTAATATTTTTTTCCGGTAAATTGAGAATTTTATGAGATGTTTACGATGCTGTCTTTAAATTAAAAAAAAAAAAAAAAAAAAAAAAAAATCTGAATTAAACATTAAAAAAAAAATCCAAATTGGTCGATTATACAAACAACAGATAAATCACATATAACTTAGTTCAATTAAAATTCGATGATTGATATTAATATAATCTCTTTATAAAATATTGAAAGCATTATATATTTTTTCTCTTTTGTTGAACTAGCAGGGGTTATGGCAGATTATGCAAATCTTGGTAGGGACATATTGCAAGAGATAACAAAGTTCTTCTCATTTTTGGATGAGATTCGATTTGGTGCGGTGTGTTCAAATTGGTATAAGGTGGCAAAAGACCGACATTACTTCCCTTTGTTGCTTTTCTTTGATACAAATTCTCCAAAGTTCTTCAACATATTAGAGAAGAAGGTTTATGAAATAGATATACCAGAATTAGAAGGGAGACATTGTGTTGGTTCTTCTCATGGCTGGCTAATTATAATAGATTATGATCTCGAAACAACTTTGTTGAATCCATTTTCTAAAGCTCAGGTCAACTTACCTCTATTGCCATTAGGTCGTTATATTATTTGGCCGCTAGAAAGTTGTGATCAACTTATTTATAAAGCAGTAATATCAGCAAATCCTTCTAAAAGTTCCAACTATACTGTAGTTGCTATTTATCTCGCTGGTTACAAAATAGCATTTTGGAGACCAGGCGACTTGACATGGACTGTGATAATTAGCAAATTTATGCTTGAAGACGTCATATGGTACAATGGAGCAATTTATGTTGTTGGAGAGAATAGTAAGGTGTACCGAGTTGAATTTGGTATGAATAATGAGTTAGTTGAAATTGCTTCCCAAGATAATGGCAACTTAAATAGAAAGACAATGTATATGGTAGATTTTATGGGAGAGCTATTACTAATTTATAGGATGATTTACCCGGATGGTCATAATGTTGCAAATACTTCAGAGTTTTATCATACAAAGTGTTTCATGCTATTTAAGTTGGATCAAGTAAATAATCAATTCGTTGAGCTAAAAAGCATAAATGACCATGTTTTGTTTTTAGGCTCTAATTATGCTGCATTGATTCCAACTACAGATATGGAGGATAAGACAAAAAATAATATTATTTATTTTAGTGATAACAATATTTATGATAACCGCCTAGGTGGATACTGTGACTCAGGCAGCTACAACATATCAGACGGAAGCATCACATCATTCCCTTTACACAATGTTTATTACCAAGCAAAACGACCGATATTTGTACACTTTGATTTTTATTAGCTTTAGATTATTTTAAATGTGAAAAAAAAGACAAAGTTGCTTATCCAAATATATATATTTAGTAGATATTTTTCTTCATCAACTTGTTATTTCGTATTTGTTTTATTTATTTTTGGTTTTGTTACTGCATATATCATTTATAAAATCTTGAAGCTTGTTTTGATTATATATTTTCTTTTATTTGGGTAAGTGTTTGTGGAGATATTTAGCCATGATATTTATTGTGTTGGGAAACATTGTAAAATAAATGTTAAGGAATTTTTTTTTAAAATGTAACATGAAATGAATAGTGGGTTGCTCCTTTAATGTATTGCTACGATACTTGTCTATAATATATAGTACCCATAAGCTAGACCGTAGTCATTTTGAAAACTCTGTGCTTTTTTTAAAATAGACTTAAATCGCCTTAAACTTATTCATTTTGAGTTATACATTCTCATCAAGCCAGAAAAACGAAATAAAAACTAATTAAATACTAAATCCAATCATATATTCAATAATTATATATAAATTTTATAAATAATAATAATAATAATCAAATGTATTCATTTAAGCACTTATCAATCACCCTTTAATTATGTAACCATATTACAATATTTTATAGTGTATCCATAATATTCAACTGAATCAACCTATAATCTACTCATTCATTATTCTAATAACATTTCTATTACTCATATAGTTCATTTACATCTTACCAATCATTTAAATAAGTTGTTTACTATATTTGTTATGTTAAATGTACAAATTTTGTGGATTGGAAAACAAATTGAATAAAATAGAAAAAATAAATTAAATATTAATAAAAATTTTAAATGTTTCTAACTGTGAAAGTGGGAGGGAGGAGCATCTAGTTATCTCTCTCCCACCTAGCTCTCTCTCTCTCTCTCTCACACACACACACACACACACACACACACACACACACACACATGCACACACACATCTAATCAAACTACATGCACACACACACACACAAGTCTCACAGACACACACACACAAACATATCTAATCAATCTACATGCACACACACACACACACGTCTCTCACACACACACACATGCGCACACACCTAATCAAACTACATGCACACACACATGCACACACATCTAATCAAACTACGTGGACACACACGTCACACACACACATCTAATCAAACTACATGCACACACACACACACACATCTAATCAAACTAATCAAACTACATGCACATACACATCTAATACACACATGCACACACACACAAGTCTCACAGACACACACACAAACATATCTAATCAATCTACATGCACACACACACACACACATGCACACACATCTAATCAAATAGAACTATATGCACACACACACACACATCTAATCAAACTAATCAAACTACATGCACACACACGTCTCACAGGCACACACACACACATCTAATCAAACAGAACTACATGCACACACACACGTCGGTATATATATACACACTATATATAATGCATTGATCGATCGAAGCAATCAATAGAGTTGCTAGCGAGTTTTCCAAGAACCAAAGTGTGATAGTTCTTGCTTGAGAAATCATTGCTGATCAAGATGAACCACCACGTGAGGGACTGGTCCTCACTCCCAGAATCCTTCCTCAGTCTCACCTCTGACCTCCTCAACGCCATCGACCACGTCCGGTTTCGCTCGGTTGTCTCGCAGTGGCGCAAACACACTGAACAACGCCAAAAAGCCCCGTTAGTGATCCTCATAGATCAGTATTCCGAAGATCAGGTACTACATGGCTCTCTCATGATCATGAAAGATCTCTCTCTGTTTGATATCATACAGAAAGAGATTATCACCATTCCCTTCCGGCACCTACTACCTTCTTCTTCCTCCCCTGCTGCCAATTTCTATTACCTCGGTTCCTCCCGCGGATGGATCTTCATAGGTGTTCTACATGGCAATGAACCATATCAAGAACAACAACTAAGGATCACCCTCTTCAACCCATTCACCAGTACCAAGGACGGCATCATCAACCTCCCAACCTTTCTGGAAGCCAATATTCATCCACTCGGGAGGGTCTTTCTCCTCGGTGAAACACCGAGTCTTCATCTTGACAGCTTTAGCTTCACAGTGGTTTATTACTACCCTAAGGAAGACTCGGATTCAGGTCAAGTGTGCATCTTTAAGTCCGTTGAGAACCACTGGACTTCTTTCTTGATCAAGAATTGTCCACATGATGTTGTTGTCTGTCACGGCCGTTTATATGCGAACTACAAAGGTACACTTTTGGAGATTGATCTTGAGACCCAAAAGCTCTGTGATGATGCTAGTTTCTTACTTCCCGGCTTACCTGAACCCAACTCCAAGCTTTTGATCACATCCAAATCCAAGGACCACCACCGAGTCACATCCAAATCCAAGAATCACCATCGAGACCCTTCCTTGAGGTTCTTTGAAGATTATTACGGTCAACTTCATCTTCTTTTTACTTCATCCTACCGGACTAGATCTTTCATTTTTATGAAGGTGAATGTTATGCCAAGGGGCAATGTGAAGTTGAGTGCATATGGCCAGCCATATTTTTTGAAGGCTGATAACTGTCTGTGGCTTTCCATCAACCTATTACAAGTGGAATCACTAAGCATCCCATGGCTGAAGTTTGATGTAGTTTATCTAAATCCTGTTGAGCTTCTCGCCAAACTCTCTGAATTTTTGGCTAGCATGCAGTATCAACACCGATGGAAACCAGTGGGGTGGATTACACCTACTTTGCTATGATCATCAAATGGAGGTAATGGAGTATATTGCTAGCTCTTCAATTCCTTCTTGAATTCAGTTATTTATTTATTTATTTAATTTTGCATTAATTATATATTGCTTAATTAAAGCATTGATCATCATCATCATCTGTTCATTTCTAGCTAGTTAGTTTCTTAATTTGATGTGAATCGATCTGGCTGCCATAGATCTAGATAGCACTGATCATTTTCATTTAATTTTAGCCGTATTAATTAATTTGTATACTCTTTTTTCGTTCTTTTTCTTGGCTTCAATTTAATTGTGAATATATATATATATATATATATAAGAATAATAATAATAATTTTTTTTTTTGGGACAGGTAATTAACTAGCGTTGAAGATTAATGCCCAGTGGTAATTCCTCGTTCTCAAGACATATATATACATGTACATATATAATTCCTATACTTTGCTATGATCATCGAATTTAGGTAATTACTATATTGTTGTGGGGCCTCAGCATTTCTTTTCTCCATTTGTTTGTAAAAAAGGCTTCGATCAAAGCCTGGATTTTCAGGCAATTTGTTGAAGTTTCTCAATTCCATGCAAACCTGTGAGAAAACTTTGTTTTCAATTTTTGTTGTTAATTATCCCGTTGTTGAGCCCAAGCCAATAGAGAAAGATGGAGAGAAAACCTTTTTCACATGAATATTGGATGTTGTGGTTGTTGTAAATATTTGGGTGAATATTATCCTGCATGATTTAGCTATATAGTAGTGGTTTTATTTGAAGTTTACTTGACTTCCTTACTTAATCTGTGCTAAGGTTTGATGCATGGTGTGCATGTTAAGACCTAGTGTATGCATCTCTTGGAGATGATCTGAGCAATATCTTCTATCTTTTCTTCTTTATTTCTTTCAACCTGATGCAGCCAATGTATATTGCCACACACACACACATATATATATATATATTTATGTATTTCTGAGACATTTCTAAAGATAGCATTGCAACTAACCTTCCAAATAAACCACACAGCCTCTACAATAATTGATTTAATAAACACATTTAGTTAGTAAGCCAAGCACCGGACTCAAAACCATCCTGAAAAGTCAAACAATTACCTGTCTTGAAGCTAAGTGAATTAATCTTATACGTCTTTTTTTTTTCCTATGTCTGAATTCATACATTACTTGTGGATTTTTTAAATTGCTAAAAAATTTGTGAGTAATTCAAAAAATCATCACAATAATTATCTTGCTAAACATAAGATAACACAAAAATTTTTAAAATGATTTTATTTCATAAAATCCATACATACATGAAGACCATTACAAATAACTCTCTTTTAATTTTAACAACCACCAGGACCTCCAAAATAGAACATATTCCCATATGAAGTTTTAGTCTCAATAAATGATCCAAGACCATGACATTGACTGTGTGAGTTTGGAGACACATCCTTTGCCGGTAAATCTACCCATTCAGAGTTTGAGTTAATGTTTTTAATCTTAAAAAAGATAAATGATTTATTAGCACCTTCAAATGGTAAATGGCCACTTCCCATTGGTGGCATCTTTGAGTTACTACCAAAATAACCAGCAACTCCACCAAAACTAAGCCAATTAGCATGATCACTTAATGTGGTAAATATCTCCTTTGGCCAATAACCTATTGATTTCATATCTTCTCTTAAAATAAGCCACCAATTGGAAGTTGATGTATCCTGTTGGAAAAAATAAATAAATAAATTTAATAAAAAAAACGAGTCCTTAGAAATTAGTAATTTTTGAAATATCCTTGATAATTGAAACTTTCATATTTAGTAGTATAGTTTTATTTATAAAATAGATAAATCACAATTTTTTAAAATAAATAAAAGAGTAAATATAGACACAAAAGAAAAATATGAAAAAGAAGGAGAAAAATAATAAAATAGCAACAACATTGGAATTATATCATAAAAAATAATAGACTATTCCAACAATGAAATCAATAGTATAGAAATATTGAGGAAAGTATAGAGCTCCAAGTGGCGACAAGCAAATAGGATTATTTTATTTTATTTTATTTTATTTTATGAAAATAGGAATATTTTAGAATCATAATTTTTTATACGATCTTTTAAAGAAATTTCTTAATAATTAAGTGGTTGCATCCTAGTTGGAAAACTTCAATTATATTAATTTTATAGTTTAGTTGTTCGAATTTATTTTGGGGGAAAAATTAATAAGAGTTGATCATAATTTGATTGAACTAATGCCAATAAATATTTATACTTAAATTTATAAATTTGAAATTAATGATATGTATATATATATATATATATATATATACATAAGGTTTTGCTTATATTAATTAGCTCAAGATTACATTAATTAACAAAAATTAAATTCAAATAATCTATAAGACACAATGGAGAAATAATCCTAATAAATAAATAAATAAATCAATAAATAATATTTAGAAGATAGTGAAAACAAATATTACTCTGATAAGAAGGAAGTTCATTCCATATTGAACACCATTGTAAACTGAGAGAGGTGATATATAAGCTCCAAGAGGTATCTCTTTGTTAACTTGTACAAAACCAGGGCATCTTATATCTATGCATCCTGTTCCATGAAAGTCATCTCTCTAAAAGAGGGGGAAAAATCATTAGATATTTTATCTCTGAAAAAGTTTCAATAATAATAATAATAATAATAATAATAATAATAATAATAATAATAATAATAATAATAATAATAATAATAATAATAATAAATTGTAATTAGAGAACTTACCGTCCAACCTGTTGTTAATCTAGTTTTTGTGTCTCCATATATTGATGGATCTACCTGTAATACCAAAATAAATAAATAAATAATAACATATAAACATTGGATAATTGAATTATATAAGTATGTTAGTTTCGGCCATTTTAATACATCTACATTGAATTTAATATTATAATAGTTCATTAAATTGACAAAAGACAAAAAATGAATATTTTTCATTGAGTTTGGAATAAACATTTGAAGGTAAAAAAAAAAAAAGGAGACTTTAATATTAAATTAGAATATTAAAGTTTTTTTTTATCAATTCGACTATTATATAGATGGTATATCATAATTTTTTCGCTTCTATATTTATGGCTGAAAAGAATAGTTTCAAGTAATTATCCTTTTTTTTTTAAAAGAACCTTTAAATATAAAGTAAAAATACTTAAAAATTATCACATCTTCCATTTTACAATTTCGTTATGAATTGTGAAGCATGAAAAAAAAAATCCATTTATATATAGTGATTACTGTTTAATTTAGTTTTATTTCTAACCGTAGAATAATTTATCCATTTATTATATATACATATATATACATAAAATAAAACTTACTGTCCATCCAACTGTGGGCCCCGGCATCCTTGTCCCATTCATTTTGTAAAAACCATCCAAGCCCGGGATTCCTGGCCTTCTCCCATGCAAACCCCTTTAATTAAGACTTGTATTAAGCCTTGTTTGGTGGAATTTTTGTTGCCATCTTGTTGGTTGCATGTTGAGCAAAGACATTAGCCTCCCCACTCCCCATCTTCTACCCATTTTCCTGATCTTCTAACCATTTTCTGAGAGAGAGAGAGAGAGAGAGAGAGAGAGATGCAATTCCGGCACCGTAAAACCTTCGACCACCTCACCTCCGGCGAGCATTGGAGGCAACTAAGAAAGTTCTCCATATTAGATCTCTTTAGCAAGAAGAGAGTGCAGTCCTTTAAGAGAGTGAGAGTAGATGGAGTGCATGTCTTGTTCTAAACTAAGGCATTCTTTCTCTCAAGATGCAAATCCATTGGTGATCTAGTGAGATGCTTTTTTTTACATGAGTATTTCTATCACCGGAAGTTAAACTTGGGCAAGAGATCTTCTAAAGATGGGGAATGTAAAAGAATACTTGGGTTTCTTAAAAGCTTGTGACCCGAATAGCCCGGAGTTGGTCACCACTTCTCTCTTTAAACCTACCTTCAAGAGAAACCTTGCTTCTCTCCTTAATGGCTGCACCTCGATAGTGTAGTTCCTCTTACTCATCTCACCAAGTAAGTCTTCCTTCTACTTGATTGTTTTGCCCTTTAACATGTTGTTGCTCTTATTTTTAGTGCCCCTTCATTTCTTGCATATATGTTGGAAAGTGTTAAGTTTTCAGGTTGGTATTTTAAGTAATGACAATATCCTTATGATGGTTGGTTTCCATGCTAGCTTGTTGGTACACATGCTCAAAATTTGGTGGTGCAACCTTAAGTCTTTCTACACTCTTAAACTTATGTGTAAATCCCAGGTTCCAACCATTCATGGGTTTATAGCTAATGTTTATGTATGGGCATGCTTAAGTTTTAAGCCTTAAATTTGAGAGTGTGTTAAAGGCATCCTCTTTATATTCGGCTTGTTTTGGTGTTATAGTATGGTACTTAAACATATATGTATATATATTTATATACTCTCACTGGTGTTATCATGTCCTATATTATTTTGGAATCATGATCTTTGGTTCTCATTAGTCATGTTCAATTTGAAGTTCTTTTTCATGGTAGTGAACCTTTAGAAAACATGCATGCCTTATGTTATTACATCCCAACAAAGGAGTGTATTTTTGAAACTCTTGGATTATGATGATCAGTTTTGTTACACTTGATGAGAATTTCATGTATGTTGGACCTTCATTTAGGAGTATTTATTGAGACTTTAGAATTGGTTTCATGTCCCTAGGATTTTGATGAGGTTTGAGTTGTAGTTCGGATGAATTGGAGTTTGACGAGTAGCATGTAAGTAATCCACACCTATTATTGTGACAAGCTTTAATTGCAAAATTTCTGATATTGTTTGGATTATTAAATTGGGTATGTTTGGAAACTTTACATTATTATTTCAATGATTCTTGATATTCGAATTATGGATATGTCGAAAAATCTGAACTTAGCCTACAAAAACAATTTGTTTTTGAATTTTTGTAAGAAATCCATTGGTAAAAATTTTCAGTATTTTTGAGATTATAAAAATTTCTGAAATTTTATAAGAGCTTTATTTAGATTTTTAATTATTTTTCTAGCTATGCTTAATTATTTGAGGAATATAAGTATTTCCTTATTTATCTGTTTATTGATTATTTGATTACCATTGATTTTATACTCAGTATTTTAAATTATTCTTTTTGCTTTGGTTAACAGTGGATGCTTGAAGGTTTTAAATTTTGTTTATTTAATTTATAGTTAATTTTTGTTTATCTTTTTATTGTACCTGAAGCGGAAATTTTGAATTTTATCAATATTTTTAAGTATATATGAACTTGAGGAAATTTTAGAAATTTCTGACCTTGTACTCTGCAAATATTTTGTATCCGAATGTTTTTGGTCTCCAAATGAGCTGATATGCAATCCCCGTCGCTGGGGGTTAAACCCTGACCTTGTCGACAAGTAATTTTGGGAAAAAGAGATCGAGTTCCAGACCGTGTCCGTTCGGTGAAATAATCAACTGCCACTCGGTATTCGGGTCTCCCGGGTCACCGAGGGTAAATAAATGATATCTCGTTATTTTTGGCTCTGATCCGTCACCGAGGATAAACAAATGACCTTTAGCACTTACAGATGAATTTGGAGACATACACTTGAATTTGTTACTTTTTGGCTTTTGCTAGCTTTTGGATTTTTAATTTCGCAAAAAAACACAAATATTTGTCCCCGCCTTGAAATTTCATGTATTTTTTTGATATCGTATTTCGGGTTTTGAATTCGTAGAATCATATTTTGTAAATATTCTTTGATAGAATATTTCACTTTGTATTTTGTTTTGTTTAAATTATGTTTTGAAGACCTATGCTCATTTCTGGCGAATTATTATTCACAGTTCTGAAACCTGGTATTCTTTTGATTTCAGTATTCTTAAATAGTGGTATTACTTGAGAACTATACCTCTGTTGAATTATTTATTTTGTATTTGTTTAAACTTTGAATTATTCTTAATACCTGAAATCGATATTCATTAAGTCTGTTGTTTTAAAACAGTTTCTGGATTACTTACTGGGTTAGTGAGCTCATGGATTTTCTTTAAATCCTTTTCAGATCATGAGTGATAGACCGGCGTGGATCTTGAAAGATTGTCTGTAGATGTTGTCTTATCCTGTTGTAAATTTTAAGTTCTTGTTATTGTCTATCCCTTCATCCTTGTATTTTGTATTTTGGACTTCTGTATCCCAGTATTGTGTATTTTGTAGAGTTTGTAATCCGATAACTCAGTTGGGTTATTTTAGTTTTGCCTGTCCTGAATCAGATTATGAAGCCTTGCAGGCCTATGGGGCTCACACCTTGTGGGTCTGCAGCCGTTTGTCTGTGCACCGGGTCTGGCGAGCCGGGTTCGGGGCGTGACACCAACTTTGATGATATTGCTTCCATCCGGATTGAGATCATTCTCAACAAAAATTAAGCTTGAGGTGAATTAAGTGCTTGTTAGTTGAGGATAACCATAAACACTGATGAATGCTGAAGGCACCCAAGTACTTGTTATCCTTTGAGTTATATGGTGTGTGGTATACTGCCCACTATATATCAAAATAAAATTATATATAATAATAAAAAAATGGATGTAAATAATTAACAATATTATATTTAACTAATTATTACCTCCCGCTTATCCTCATTAGTACTACTATTAAGGTTGGAAGAAGAATGCATCATCTTCATATTCTTCAAAGATGATCTCATTCTTATAAGATCCTCCTTTGTAACTCTCTTTATAGGAACTGTTCCTGAAGGACAACCTCCATCTTTCAATCCAATTTGTATTGATGAAGATGAAGATGATAAAATACCATCAAATACTCCAACTGGATATGAACTTGGCCTTAACTGAATATATATATATATATATATATATATATATTAGTATATATATATGCATAAAATTAAGAAGAGATTTAAATAACTAAAGAAGAAGAGGAAGAAGAGATGACCTGAAGTTTATGATGCTTAAGAGATGGATGATCGAAGGCTGGTTGCTTGTTTATGTCCCACAATCATATATATCACCATTATCCTTTCATGAAATTAATTAGTATTGGTATATGTTAGAGTGATAATAATGATGAGATAATAATAATAATAATTATTATTAATGGTTAATTACTTAATTACCACTATGGTTTTGATGGCTGGCTTGTTGAGAAGCTTGAGTTGCCTCTCAAGGTATAAGTCTTCCTCAATGGTGAGGTAATTACTATTCTTACTAGTGAGCTCAAAGCTTGGGAGAAGAAGGCAAAGAAATAGGAACACTAGCATCATCTCCAATTTCTATCTTATGTTTTTCTTTCTTTAACCTTTTCACCTTTATATGTATGTATATATATATATATATATATAGCATTGACTTGCATATATTGTTGTTGTATTTAGGAGTTGGTATTTTTGGATAGTATGTAATAAATGAAAGGCAAATGCATTATATACAAGAGGCACATGCAGATCACCAAAATGTATTTAATCAGCTTTCTCAAAGAGATATATATATATATATATATATATCACGTTCATCATTTAGCCCAAGGCCCACAAATAGCCCAAGTATGATTTAAACTTGATCCAAAGTCAATGTTGGACCGGTCAGCCCAAGTTAATTGGGATGTACTCACATTGCAGTGATACAATATTTCGATTCATATTGTAGGTGCCAATATTAATTAATTAATAAAATTTATCATTTTTATTTTTAAATCATCACAAAGTTTAATTAATAAAATTAGAGAAGAACATAAAAAAAACCGGAGACATATCTAACAGGCCGATCCTAACCCTATTTACTAACTAATCCAAAGAGCTAAATCCATGAGTTGGGCCATGGGCTTCAATTTTAAAATTTGGGCCGGCTTAGTTAGGTACAAATTATTTATGAGACCGTTATATCTGGGCTTTAAATTGGATAGAAGCCTCAATTTTCTGGCATGGTATTAATATCTGACCTTTCAAAGCTCATGGCATGGCGTTTCCATCAAAATAATCATATAATGAAACAATAAATTATCATGCTATCATATATCATCAAATACTTTATATATATATATATATATATATGCATAAGAACTTGGCCTAATACGTGTAAATTATTCACATGGTAATTTATCATGCTAATAACATTATTAGGCCAAGTTCTTATGCATAAGAACTTGGCCATATACGAGTATTGATACATGACACGTGTAAATAATCATATAATGAAACAATAAATTATCATGCTATCATATTAATTCTTCTGGTGTCATGTATCAATATACTCGCTTTTTCTAATTCTAATAAAATTATGATTTATTTTATAAATTAAATCATTAAAAAAAATTAGTAAGCATCAAAAAGAAAATCACTACATTTATTTTATTTATTTTTAAAAAATAAATAAAATGCAACAATATTTATGACAATAAAAATAACTAAAAACATCTAAAGACAAAGACATTACAAACAAAATTAACAATTTTGAGAGCCTCCAGGACCGCCAAAATAGAACATATTAGCATAATTAGTACCACTCTGATCATACGGTCCCAAATCATAACAACAAGTACTACTCGTTAACTTCGGCGATACATCATCCGCGGATAAATCAATAAACTGATTATCCGAATTCAAATGTCGAACTTGTATAAAATGGCATGCCTTACCCAAACCCTCCTTTGGTAAATGCCCACTTCCCATTGGTGGCATATCATCACTTTGTAAATTTCCTACCGTACCACCAAAATCAAGCCGGCTTGCATGATCACTTAATCCAGTGAAAATTTTACTCGGCCAATAACCCACTAGAGTCCTATTTTGCCCATATGCAAACCACCAATTCAAAGTCATTGGATCCTATATATAATAAATTTTAATTTAATTATATTCATGAAGATAATTATCATATAATGGAAATAAACAAATTAATAATAATATTACTCTGAATATATAAATTTCAATGCTGCGTTGAGTGCCGTTGTATACTGAGACTGGATTGTATGCACCTCCGAGAGTGACTATTTGACTAACTTGAACAAAACCTGGACATCTCATATCAATACATCCTGTTTTTTCATGGTTATCAGCCTGAATGAAATTTGTGTTAAAAAATAAATGTGTTAAATTTAATTGATTTGAATAATATCATAAAATTAATTTAAAAAAAAAAAAAGGATTGTAGAGCTTACTGTCCATGATGTTAATAGCCTTGTGTTCTTGTCTCCATATGTTTGTGGACTTACCTATATATATATATATATATATATGAAACAATATTAGCACTAAAAAAATAATGAATATTTGAAGTAATTTAAAATAAATCCGTAAACAAAAAATTATTATTATTTTGTTTGAAAAAGATACATAATTAATTTTATAAAAAAAATAAATTTTTTATTTTGTATGCATAACATCTAATGATGTGCATTATTAACATTTCATATAAATAAGGGATATAAAAATAACTTTTTAAAACAAAATTTGAGAAAGATGTTATTATAACTGTAAAACAATACAGAAAATCTTTCTGTCAAGATAAGAACATATAATTCGGTTTGGATTTCTTCCGTTTAAATAGGTAAATATTCAAAACAAATAATAAGGGAGGTATTTATTTATTTTTTAAAATAAATAATATTAAAAAAATTGCAAAAGACAAAAATAAAAATAAAACTCACAGTCCATCCAACTGCAATATGATTGCTTTGACAATTGCTTTCATCATTGACAACCCAAATCAAACTTGATGAGAATTGAGTGCTTGTAAGTTGTGGCAAAGCATAAATATTGATGAGCGCTGCACCACCAAAATACTGATGCCTTTTTCTTTCATCAGATGCATATGGAGTGTGATATATTGCCCACTATAAAACATTAATATTCAAATGAATGAATGAATGAATTAATTAAAATGATAAAAATTCAAATAATAAAAATACATGTATTTAAATCCAATTACGTACCTTTCGGTTAACATTATCCACATCTTGAGCCTTTGAAGAAGAGTAGGGCTTCAAAGAAGATGTTCTCATTCTTAAAAGGTCATCTTTTGTCACTCTTTTTATTGGCACTGTTCCTTTAGGACACCCTCCATTTTTCAATCCAATATTTACTGTTTGAGTCCTTCTTGATGATGATGATGAAATATTATCAAATAGTCCTTCTGGGTAAGCACGTGGCCTTAACTGCATGCATGCAAAAATATAAATATTTATATATATGTTAGATAATAATGAAAAAGAAAGAAAGAAGAGACCTGAAGCTTATGGTCCTTAAGAGAGGGATGATCAAAGGCTGGCTGTTTGTATATGTCCACACAATCAAAGATATCTCCATTTTCCTATGAGATATGAAACTTGGATTAATTAGTATTAATTAATAATATTGGAGTGATAAGGATATATATGAATATGAGATAATTATAAATAAGTAGTAATGGTTAATGACTTACCACTATGGTCTTGATGGCTGGCTTGTTGAGAAGCTTTAGTTGTCTCTCAAGTTCTAAGTCTTCTTCATTAACGGTGAGGTTGTTCCTTGCACTAAACCCTAGTTTTGGGAGAAGAAGGCAAAGAAATAGAAAGGCTAGCTTCATCTTTCCAATGCTTTCTCTATTGTGGGGTTTTTCTCTAACTTGTTGATCTTATATATATTATTTAGTGGGGATTAAAACTTATGGTTATAGGCTTATAGCTTTAAAGATTTATTTGTTATAAATAGAACAAATAATTAAGTAAATTTAAGCATCAAATAATGCTAAGAGATCACTATCTTAATTTTGTTTTTAATACAATTTTTATTTTTTCATCATTTTCTGTTGTATAATAACAGTTTCAAAAATGTGAGTGGGATAACTCCGGATTGTTCTCCTAAAGCAAGGGATGCAAAAGACTCAATTTTGTTATTATAATAATAATAATAATAATAATAATAATAATAATAAGTTCTTAAAATCATTAAGAAAATTGTCAAATTATTGATTATGAAGAAGTGAGAAATTTATAAAATTAATTACCATTTGTTATTTGTATGGGATTAACCATTTTTATTAATTAAAATTTTTCTGATAATGTCAAGGATCATATTTATATTAAAACATTTATTTATTATTTTTAAAAAAATATCAAATCGATTTTTTTTTAAAGTATTTGGGTTGGTGTGCCACCGGCTTACAATGGAATGCTTTTGAGGAAATTAAAATTATTTTGTTATGTTTTAAGAAAAATTGAAACCTAGCGTAATTAAACAATTTAAACCCAAATTTATAACTAAACTTTTTTTCCACTCCCTTTCATGAACAAATCCTTGTGTATATATCAAAATTTTTCATCATTTATTTGTAACAAAATTTCAAAAAATAATTTCTGCAACTTTTAAAATATTTAACATTTATGGAATACATCGCCTACACATGCATCAATCTATTTTTACAATAATTATAAGAAAATTTTTGAGATAAAATTCTCGTATATTCAAAAACCATATTTCTTAATTATAAGCGCTCTCCTTCCAGCAATTTATTTCATAATCTTCCAACACATACAAATCAAATTATTTTGTTATAAGAAGTAAAAAAACAAGAGAAAAAAAAAGAAGCAAACTCATGAATTCACCCAGTTACTAATTCCCTCATTTTATTGATTTTTACTTTAAAAAAAATTGCAGAACTTCAAACCAACCAAAACATTTAAAAAAAAAAATCTAAAAATATTAAAAATAATAAACTCCACAATGGCTTCAACAACAAATGCCACCCGGCCCCCCAAAATAAAAATAATTACCATTATTATCGGAGTTACTAAAATTTCTAACCTTATAACATGGACTATTTGAAGTTGGAGTTGCCTCATTTAATGGTAAATATTTTGATTGTGCATAACCATCAACGAATTTCACCATTTCAAATAAGCATGACTTACCGAAACCTTCCTCTGGACAATGACCGCTTCCCATTGGTGGAAGCACAACATCCATTGCAGCATCTCCTCTATATCCGACTATGCCACCAAACTCGACTCTAGTTGCATATTGAATTAAAGTGGTGAAAATTTTACCTGGCCAATAACCCACTATTTTTTGATTTGGTCCATAAACAAACCACCAATTTGTACTCTTTGGATCCTATAAAAATATAAAAACATATATTACTCAAATTTCATGTATTTTCATTGATATATTAATAGAGGTTTGGTTCGATTAAAGAGTTAGTCACATACATGTATTTTCTCAACTACATGACAAAATTTAAATTTAGTCACATACATGTGTGAGTGTGCACTGTACTTCCGAATTTATAACTTTAATTAAAATTATAAAAAACTCCTTATATATTTTTATTTTGATCATATTATTCTAACTTTTCTATTTACTTTCTAGTCCTAGTTTGTTTTTTTAATTTGTTTTATATCCTATTATGCGGTCCTTAAATTTTAGGTGAAAGAATAAGATAGGAGTAATTTTTAATTATAATTTTATTTAAATTAAAAATGAAAGTTTTGAAAATTAAAAATATTTTGAGAATTTGATAAACATAAAAGATTTTTTTAGGGAATTGAAAGAGTTGGAAAGACTTCTTCTTGTTATTTTCATCTAAATGTAATATATTTAATTTAGAAATAAGAACTAGGATTTTATGTTTAGAAATTAATTTGTTCACTTTCATAGGCAATCCGCCATATTTTTCACTTTTAAAAAAATTCCTACTTTTTAAGTGTTCTTTTTAAAGTTTTTTAAGTGTTGTTTCATATTAATAGAACAAATTACATCACATAAAAAACAGATAATGAGAAGTAATAATAATAATAAATATGATACATATATATTGAAAAAAATAAAAAGAGAAAAGAATAAAAAATTTACTTTATAAACAAAGAGTTCAACGCCATACTGAGTGCCATTATATGTGGAAACGGGGCTGAGAGCAATCCCAAGAGGTGCATCTTGGCCAACTTGAACAAAGCCAGGGCATGCATAGTTTATACATCCTGTGCTTCTCGAATAATCACTCTAAAATATATATATATATATATATATATAAATATTAACTTTGTCAATTTTATAAATAATTCAATAAAATAAAATAAAAAATGGTGAGAGAGCGTACTGTCCAACCAGCCATTAGCCTAGGATTTTTATCACCATTGAGTTTTGGATCTACCTATATACAAATAAACATTAAAACTAAAAAAATAATAAGCAATTTTACATTTTAATAATAATAATAATAATAATAATACATTCAACTTAAATTTTGAAATATTTTTTTTTGACACGACAAGTCAAGGACGTGCATGGCCGTTGGTAATTTTGAAATGTTTTGAAATAAATATAAAAATAAATATAGTTTTTAATTATTATCTAAAACGTTAAGTAAACTAAATATAGATCATATTAATTATGAAAATGAATAAATATTTTTTTTAAAAATAATTTGGTTCGCTTAACAAAAGGAAAAAATAAAATAAAATAAATTCAAATAATAAAATATTTTCTTCTCATTTTAATTGTCTTGTTTTAGTACTCCAAAACATATATTTCTAGTTTAGATTTTTTTTTTTTTAAATAATGTGGGCTAGCAACACCTTTATTACATACAAGATACAACTCGGAGTTCAAAAAACAATAATTTTTTAAAAATTATAAATAAAAAAATCATGAAAAAATAATTATAAGAAACTTACGTTCCATCCGACAACAATCTGATTGATTTGATTAAGGTTGTCATCATTTGCAACCCAAAAAGCACTTGATGAGTATTGAGTGTTTAGTATTTGAGGGAAACTATATAAACCCACAAATCCTGAAGCGCCATAATAATACGGTTGCTCCTCTGGTCTATATGGAGTATGTATTGTTGCCCACTAATTGATAACAACATTAAAAAAATAAATTGATTAATATATAAACATGTCAAAATAATAATAACAATTAAATCATATGATACAATAAATATTTATTGTATTTACCCTCTGAGTAGAAGCACCATCATTACCATTAGAAGAAGAAGAGTGCTTGATCTTATATTGCCTGAAAGATGATCTCATTCCAATTAGTTGTTCTTTTGTAACTCTTTTTATTGGTACTGTTCCTGATGGACAACTCTCTTGCAATCCAACTTCTATTGAATTAATTCTTGATGATGATTTAATCTTATCACTATCAAATAATCCAACCGGTAATGAACTTGGCCTTAACTGCGTGAAAACAAATATATCATATATATATATATATATATATATATATGTTAATATTATATATTGAAGGAAGAGAGGGATGAGATGATTAAGAGACCTGAATTTGATGATCTCTAAGAGATGGGTGGTCAAGAGCTGGTTGCTTATTTATGTCCACACAATCAAAGATATCTCCATTTTCCTAGTGATTAGTATTAATGTTAATATTAATAATAGAGCGGGATTATATTAGAATGATAAGATAATGAATAATCAATTAATTAATTATAAACATACTACTATGGTTTTGATGGCTGGCTTGTTGAGAAGCTTGAGTTGTTTCTCAATCTCAAAGTCTTCATCAATGGTGAGGTTGTGCTCTGAACTTAGAACAAAGCTTGGGAAGAGAAGGCAGACAAAGATGAGCATCATCTTCATCATCTCTGACTCGCTGATTGTTTCTAATCAATATTTTTTTGTTTCTATGGTGTGCTTTTTATAATTTTATTATTAATTGTTATAACAGTGAGATTTTATCATGGTTTTATGAACTAATTAAACACCTAATTATAATTAACTTATATGTTAATTAGTCTTATCTTTTAAATAGAGATTGATGATAATCTCTAGCTATAAATAAGGTTGAATTGGAGGTATTGTTTGCTGATTAATTAATTTTGCAGTTATGATATCAGTGTTAATTTACTCTTAATTAAATTTGCATAGCTTAATTAAAGATCGATTTTTATATAATCTTAGTCAATAAATAAATATAAAATCAATCACATAGTCAATTTTTTTTTTTTCAAAATGTGACAAACACATGTCAAAGACACCCTCAAACAAACTCAATATTTATACCCTCACTTTGCAAGGACTTGGGGGTTAGGTCCTACATGAAATAGACACTCTACATTAGGGATTTAATGATTTTCTAAGTACATATTTCAAAATTTTATTATATATATATATATATATATATATATATATATTGAGGTAAAGTAAACAACCACTCAAACTTTAATCCCAATAATTAAAGAAAATTTTTATGATTAAAAAAAAATTTAAACAACCGTTTACTCAAAAACTTCAATAAAATTTAGACATCTTTGAAAATATTACAAACATCTTCAATAATTTCCAGGACCTCTAAAGAAGAACATATTAACGAAATGAACATGTATAATATAACTAGATAAATGAATAAACAAATAAATATTTTGAGGGAGAGATCGCGTTTGGGATATGAGTTTAATAGCTAGAAATTTAAAATAATATAGAGTTTAATATATATACATATATATACTTTGAAATACTTTGTCAATTGTACATGATACATTCATACAATTTTTTTTTTATTTTTTTTACAAAAGATAACTGTTGTTAGTCAAGGGACAAACATAGGGTAATTTTCTCAGTTGAGTACTAACGTTTACTCTTATTTCAATTTGAGCACTAACATTCAATTTGTATCTAAATGGGCACTAACTTTCAATTTGATTGCACCGATGAGCCATTTGGGGTTTTCTGATGAAGGTTAGCTGATGTGGCCGCCGGACTGCTTGCGTGGCCACTAATAATCCACGTCATTTGCACCCGTGGAAGATGCCATGTCAGCAAGGTCAACAGCTGGCCTTTAATATGGCCACGTAGGATAGTTTTCTTTTTTCCCCTTTTCTTCTCCCCTTTCTCCCCCGATTGCCGTTGCCCTAGAATCCAATTTTCTCTCTTCGGGTCAAGACTGAGAACACAGGGAGAAATTCTTCAAGTTCTTGCTTCCTTTGGAGTTCTCCACTCCAGAAAAGACATTTCA
The DNA here is from genome assembly GCF_009730915.1 of Dioscorea cayenensis subsp. rotundata. NCBI lineage: Eukaryota > Viridiplantae > Streptophyta > Magnoliopsida > Dioscoreales > Dioscoreaceae > Dioscorea > Dioscorea cayenensis. The sequence goes on from NC_052487.1 coordinate 2,975,655, forward strand.
GTTGTCCTGCACCTCTAGATTGGGAGATAGAATCGTGGTTACCGGTCCAAGTGGGAGAGAAATAGAGTATGGATGTTGATTGGGCCATAAGACCCCCGGATGGAGAGCGACCAGTCTATCGTAAGCTATTTTATTTACTTTTTCAAACTTTCAATTGTAAAACCATTATTGGGTTTCAATGTGAGTGTCAATGCTTTGTGTGTTTGATGTTGTTTTTTTTTTCTGAGTATATGGAATATGATTTACAAGAACAATTCTTGTCCACCATATCATTCTGTGATTAATTTTTTTGATATATGCGGGTGTGATTGGCTATGAATTTGTTACCTTTTTTCTGTCATGCTACTTCATTTGTTTTTCATGTATGTCAATATGTTTTAATTTAATTTGGGGAATTTTTTATTGGAGATGGTGCATGTGAGAAAATGTTGTGTGTTTGGCTACATTTTATAGCCACATGATGGAAGTGAGGATTTGTTTGTTATGTTTGGTAGTTTTTGCAGTCAAATGATGTGTGTTAAAAATGAAATCAATGCAAAAATTTGATCTAGTTGCATTTTAATCTGAAATGTACATGCAAGTGTAAAGATTTATTTGGAGTAAATAACATGTATATGGGCCTCAACAATGTATGAAGATAAATTTAATTTAATATGTTATCTTGTTCTCATCTTGTTGTTCTTTTGTTCTTTTCATGTATGAAAGAAAAATTTTATCTAGACATTATGAATGTTACAATTTGTTTGGTATGGTTGGTTAGTGTTTGCAGTTAAATGATGTCTGTGAGAATTAAATCAATGTAAAAATGGAGATGAAGTTACATGTTTATTTGAAATGGCATATGATTTAGTTACATGGTAATCTGAAATAACATATGATTTTAGTCAATCCAATGTATTAATATAATCTAGTTACATTTTATTATGAAAGAACAATGCAACATGGACCAAATTTAATTGCGACAAGGAACAATTAGTTCCTTTATGTAAGCATATTGAGCATCATATCTGTTTAAGTTTAGAATTTCTAGTTATAGTTGTATCATGTTTAATTGAGTTACCTAAAATTGAGTGTGTCAATTTGATCCCAGCACCCAAGTCTGACTACTTCACAATACTGCTCCACTACACACTTGGTGATGTAATGAAGTGGAGTGACCGTAGATTCAGTGGATATGTTGACTATTGTTGTGCCGACAAGATGTCTAGGTTGGAAATCATGGCCATGGCAAAGGAACTAAATTTAGTTGTGCAAGGCTGTACATTCTGGTGGCTAGATGTTATGAGTGAAAGGATGGGGATGAGAGAAATAAAAGACGACGCAGATGCTTTGGCAATGGCCCAAACTGCTAATCTTTGTAGAGAGATAAATGTTTATGCTAAGGTTACCAGGGTGTTGAATTCAACTTTAGAAAAAGATGGTTCCTTAGATGAAGATGGGCAGAACAACATGCTGGAAACTGATGGACATGTACATGAAGATACACAGAACAATTTACCTGGCAAGGATGGTGGCTTAGAAGAACATATACAGAACAACAATGTGGACAGTGATGGATCCTTAGGAGAAGATACAGAGATAAACTTATTGGAAAAGTGTCGTGGTTTTGAGGGTGATGATGCTGTTGTAGAAGAAGAGGGAGCTACACAGAATGATGTTCAAAACCAAGAGCAAGACCAAGAAGAAATGGATCAAGACAGTGGGCTATATGATTCAGAATATAATTTTAGCAGTGGATATGATGAATAAGTTGAGGGCGGTGGTGATGCACATGAGGCCAGTAGAAAAAAAAGGGAAGTAGATAGTAGGGTAGAAGTCAATGGTAGAGATGAGGATGAAATTGAGAGTGATTATGATTCTTCAGGTGAGCTACATTCATGTTCTTCCACTGATGATGAAATGGTTGTTCTAAGTAGACCTAAATATGCAGAATTTATTGAGGAATATGACATGAGAGATCCTCATTTCGAGGTTGGCATGAAGTTTAGAAGTTTCAAGCAGTTCAGGGAGGATGTCCGAAACTATGGCATTAAACACATGGTTGTTATGAATTTTAAGCCAAGTAATAGTAAGAGGTGCAAGGCAATATGCAAGAAAGGTTGCCCCTTCTATATATGGGCTGCACCTATGATTAAAGACAAAAACACAATTCAAATCAAATCAGGAATATTCAAACATGAATGTGCTAGGGATCATAAGATAAGGCATGTTAACGCAAAATGGATTGCACATAACTACCTGGAGCAATTCAGGGCTGATCCTTCTTGGTCTATTGCTGGGATAATTCAAGCAGTAAAAACTAATGAAGAGGTGGACATTAGCAGACTCAAGGCTTGGAGGGCCAGGGGTATTGCAAGAAGGTAAGGGTATAATTAGTATAATGCTTTGTTTAAATGTACTGCCAATATTATGTTTTAACTTATACTTATTGTATTTCCTTCTTTCTAATTCTTATAGTTTGCTAGATGGTGATGAAATAAGTCAGATAAAAAGCTTGTATGACTACAGACTTGAACTATTGCGCACACATCCAGGATCAACTATAAAGTTCAAGTGCACTGAAGGTACATTTCAAGGTATGTATGTATGTTTGGCTCCATTGAAGGCAGGGTTCTTGGCTAGCTGCCGACAAATCATCTCCTTAGATGGATGCTTTCTCAAAGGATTATTTGGAGGGCAACTCCTATCTGCTGTAGGGATAGATGCAAATGATTGCATCTATCCCATAGCATGGGCAAGAGTGGAAAAAGAGAACCGCGAGAACTGGAGTTGGTTCTTGGAGCTGCTTGGTGGAGATTTAGAAATCAACAACAGTCAATCTTGGGCCTTTATGACTGACAGGCAAAAGGTAAATGCAAATCATATGTTTGTATAGTGCTTTTATTATTAAGATGCATTGCTAATTCTTTGTTTCTTATCTTCTTTGTTTTTGTTGTTGTTTATCTTTTATTTTTATTTTTTTTTATGTTTTTTATATCCATCATATGGGCTTTTAGGGTTTATTACCTGCAATAGAAGAATTATTCCCCGATAGTGAGCACAGATTTTGTGTTAGACATATACTCACCGATAGGATGCTAAAAATAACCCTATGGATGTAATTGACCCTCTTGTCCTAGAGGAACATTATCAACAGGTGTGCATTTAGTTATAGGTTTTTGGTTTATTTAATTTGTTCCAACTTATAACCTAAATTAGATATTAATTCATAATGCAAGGTTGATCAATTAAGGTGATGAGTATAATTTGCACTTAATATATAGACCTTCTTTAACTCATAATGAATTAAATTTGAATTATTTTGAACCAATTTTACTCCTAATCTTATTGTTATTGCATTGTAGGAAAGAAAGAAAATGATTTGAAGGAAGAACATGTAAAAGGCACAAAATTGGAGGAAGAAGAGCAAAATAGAAAATCTAGCGCCTAGGCGCTAGCATGCAGCGCTTAGGCGCTACAACATCAAGAGGTGCAAAACAGAAAGTATAGCGCCTAGGCGCTACAGTCTTTGGCGCCTAGGCGCTACCCCGATTTTTATGTTATAAAAGGGGCTAGGGTTGAGACGAAAAGGGGGGAGAATTTCGGAGATCAAGAGATCGGGAGCGAAGATTCGGCGCGGATTCATTGCCAGGCTTTAGTTTTTAGTTTTTCTTTGTTCATTTGATTATGAACCTTATTAATATGTCAAACTTTGCAATTATTATGTTCTAAATACTTTTTCTAGGGCTACGATGTAGCCAGACTATGAAACCCTAGATTCATCTTTGTTTAATTTAATTGATGCTTGTTTTAAGACTATGTTGGATATTTTAATCTATGCTTAATGCTTGTGATTGCTTGATCACCAATTGCATGATTATTAATTTGATTTGAGACCGAGAGGTGATAATTGAATTAGGTCTTGGTTGAAATATCGTACAATTATCATAAGATAGAGATATTTATGAGGTTGTATGCATCATTATAAATTTCTAGAGCATAATGAGTTCCATAGGTTCACAGTTATCTCAGAGATGATGTTAACTTATCTAGTGAAATATGCTATTGATGCTTGAGAAAGATTAATATGTAATTTAGGGAAATTTGATGACAACATAAGAAACAAACATTGATTGATTGAATTAGATGATCTAGGTGGAATTAGTCTAGGTGAACTCGGAAACCCTAGAATCTCTTGACATTGATTTCTCCTTATCTCTCTCTCTCTCTCTCTCTCTCTCTCTCTCTCTCTCTAGTCCTTGAATTAGATTTTCTAAATTAAACTTCTTCAATTTCATTAATCAAGTAGAATTAGGGTTAGTAATTTTGGTAATTAATAAGCTCAATCCTCGTGGGAACGATACTCTCTTATCATTATATTACTTGTTTGCGATAGCGTATACTTGCAATTAATTACCAAAATGACAACAATATGACTTGATGAGAATTGTGTCTTACATTTCACTCATTATTAACAACATTAAAAAAAAATTAATTAAGATATAATCACATCAAAATAATAACAATTACATCATATGATAAATAAAAATTTATTTTATTTACCTTATGAGTAGAAGCATTATCATGTATACATACTATTAATTAAAGTAGATATATAATCCACTCCAAAAGCGTTTCAAGAAACAATTTTAATTTTTTTATATCATTTAAGTTTTAAATTATATTATTTATAATATTAATAATTAAAAACATTAATTACATCTAATTATTTATGCAATAAATGTCTATAAGACCTTTGAAATCCAATGTATAAAATAATTACTATGGTAGGAGTTGTTTAATTATATTATTTTATATATAATATCGCCTCAAAACTTTTCACAAAATTTTAAAAACTCCGATGCGAAACCAGAGAGAATGCCTAAGAAGAAGAATGACTGATCTTATATCGCTTGAAAGACGATCTCATTCCAATCAGTTGAAATCGAACATAATTAAACCCAATTTTATAACTAATTTATTTTTTCTCGCTTTCATGAATAAATCCTTGCATATATATATATATATATATATCAAAGATTTCATCATTTCTTTGTAATAAAAAATATCAAAAAATAATCTTTCAAACTTCTAAAATATATAATATTAATGGAACAAATTGCTTGTACATCAAACTATTTTTATAATAATTATACAAAAATTCCATTTCAAGTGAAGATATATTTTCTTTTGTTTTTTTTTTATTTTTTATTTCATATATTCAAAAGCCATATTAAAAAAAAAACCTTTCCATTTCAAGTGAAGATATACTTGGTAGGTGTGGCATGGGGTTACAACGAAATGTTTTTGAGGAGATTAAAATTCTTTTGTTATGTTTTTAAGAAAAATTGGACCGGACGTAATTAAACCCAAATTTACAACTAAACTATTTTTTTTCCTCCACTCCATGAATAAATCCTTGCACACATATCAAATATTTCGTCATTTAATTCTAATAAAAATTTCAAAAAACTTATAAAATATTTAACATTAATTAAATACATTGCCTATGCATGAAAATATTTTTAAAATAATTACAAGAAACTTTCCATTCCAAGCCAAGATAAATTTATATCTTTAATCACGTGTATTCAAAAACCAAATTTATTAATTATATGTGTATTCAAATTCTTTCGTTATGGGAACGAAGCTATCAAATTATTTAAAAAAACAAAATGCAAAATCATGAATTCACCCACTTACTAATTCCCTTATATTATTGATTTTTACATTAAAAAAATTACACAATTTCAGACCAACTAAAACATTTAAAAAAACCTAAAATACTAAAAGTAATAAACTCCACAATAGCTTCAACAATCAATGCCACCAGGTCCACCAAAATAAAAAAAAGTACCAACATCATGAGATTTGTTTAAATCTCCGACTTTGTAACATGAACTGTCTGAATCTGAAGTTGTATCAAATGATGATAGATCATTAGACTGCAAATTAATATCAATGAATTTCACCAGTTGAAATGGGCATGATTTTCCATAACCTTCTTCTGGAAAATGACCACTGCCCATTGGTGGAAACGCATCATTGCTTATACGTTGGACAGTGCCGCCAAACTCAAGTCTTGTTGCATACTGAGCTAAAGTAGTAAAAAGTTTATTTGGCCAGTAACCCACTACTTTTTTATCTAGTCCAGTGAGAAACCACCAATTTGTAGTCACTGGATCCTATAAAAAAAAATATATAACTCAAAAGCTCAAATATTTTGTTACTAAAACAAATAGTTTTGAATTCAAATTTTTATCAATAAAACCGTTGTAAAAGTTTTTCCCCAGGGAGAGTATTTAGTCTCGGAAAAACCACTGGATGGGTCAAATATATATATATATATATATATTAAAAACATTTTAAATATTTTTATTCTAATCATATGATCCCCATGACTTTTCTATTTATTTTTTTAGTCATCACGTTTGAGTTTTTTTTCTGCTGTTCTATACTGTTAATATATTACTAAGTGAAGGAATATGATATGAGTAATTTTATAATTCTAATTTAATTTGGATTTAAAGATATTTTGGAGATTTGATAAATTTAAAGGACCTTTTGGGGATCGAAAGAAGTGGAGAGATTTTTTCTTACCTTAATCTAAATTTTCATAAATTTAATTTAGTAGAAAGTAACATTTCCTTCCTATATATATATATATATATATATATATATATTAATTAGACAATCTCCCATATGTTTTTTTACTTTTCTAAAACATCCTACTTTTAAAGAATTATTTTTAAATTTGAAATCATCAAGAGAAATGGTGAACATGAAAACACCCAAGGACTTTTAAATCACTAATCCTTTAATTTATTATTTTTAACAATCAAAATAAATTTCATATAAATAGAACAACTTACATTTTATAAAAACAACTATATAATGAGAAGCAATAATAATAATAAATATAAAGATAAACATTAATTATATAAAAAAAAAAGAGTAAGAAAATTACTCTGAAAACATAGAGTTCAATGGTATATTGAGCACCATTGTATGTGGAAACAGGGCTGATAATAATGTCAAGAGGTATATCTTTGCTAACTTGAACAAAGCCGGGGCATGCATAGTTTATACATCCTGTGCTTTGAAAATTATCATTCTAAAAAAATTATATAAAAAATGTTAAAATTTTCATATTTAATTAATTCAACAAAATAAAATATATAAAATAAAAATTAAAATATGATGAGAGAGCTTACTGTCCAACCAGCCACTAGCCTGGTATTTTTATCTCCATTATTTGTTGGATGTACCTATATGCAAATAACACAACACTAAAACTTATAATAATAATAATAATAATAATAATAATAATAATAATAATAAAGCATTTAAAGAAACAATATTTTAAGAAAAAATTATTAAATATTTTAAATAATATGACATAGACTTGTTATTATATAATAAATTTTGAAATGTTTTGAAATAAATTTAGAAATAAATAAGTTTTCAATTGTTTTCCAAAACTTTAAATAACTAAATATAGATCATATTAATTATGAATTCCAATCATTTGTAAAAATAAAAGTAAAACTATTTTATTTTATAAAGCGACATTATCAACTCAATCAAAACGCAAAACATTTACATAATCTTTATAGTTGTCTTATTTTAGTGCTCTAAACCATAGTTTTTAATTTAAATTGTTGATTGTATGTATATATATATATATTTGGCTTAATGTAGACGAGACACATACTTGTTTAAATCCTACTACACATCGGGAGCTAAAAAGTCGAACTTACGAATCTCATATATAACTAGTTCATTGCAGGCTGATTTGACTTTATACAATTATTATAATTTTAATTGATCATGAATAAATGACAATAATAATATTATAATAAGCTTTACACGCCATCCCACAACAATATTGTGGATTTATTGAAATTATCATCATCATTTGCGAAATCCACACTTGATGAGCCTTTGAGTCTCTAGCATTTCAGAAAAACCATATACACCCACATATCCTGAAGCACCAAAATACCAGTGCACGATATACTCATGGTCTTTAATGGAGTATGCATTGCTGCCCACT